>NC_087179.1:13531879-13536879 GCF_035594125.1 Scylla paramamosain | reverse complement strand
CTTTTTTTTCTTTTTGTTAACATTTCCTTCACTTTTGTTTTCTTTTTCGTTATATTTTTTTTCATTGCTTTATATTTTTACTTTATTATTTGTCTCCCTTTTTTATCTTTTGTTAGATTTTTTTTTCTTTTTGTATATATCATGATAGTCTTCTTTTATTTATCTTATTAATTTCTTTATCTAATCTTTCCTGTTTTTTTTTTTTATTCACTTTATCTTATCATTATCATTGTCATCACTTTACTATCCATTTCCTTTTTTTTTTTATCGTGCAAGTATCTCGTTTCATTTCTCTTCTTTCATCACTCAGTCTTCTTATTTTATTCCCTTTATTCTGTAGTTTATCATTCTTTCATCGTTTTCTTCACTGTTCTTCACTCTTTCTCCTCCTCTTCGTCCTCCCGTTCATCATCTCAGTATTACACCTTTCTTTTTTTTCCTTTTGTTTTTCCCTTCCTAACCGGAGCGCAGAATTTCCTCTTTTATTCTCTCTCTCTCTCTCTCTCTCTCTCTCTCTCTCTCTCTCTCTCTCTCTCTCTCTCTCTCTCTCTCTCTCTCTCTCTCTCTCCCCCTTTTTCTCACTTTGTCAACTATTTCACTTCCCAAATCCTCGTAGCGAAGTTTAAAGAAGTTTCCTCTTATATAATTCAGTCAGTCAGTCAGTCAGTCACACTCACTCACTGACTCAATTAGCCAAGCAGTCAGTCAGTCAGTCAGTCAGTCAGTCAGTCACTCACTCACTCACTCACTCACTCACTCAATTAGCCAAGCAGTCAGTCGGCCAGTCAGTCACTCACACACATAGTCAGCCAGTCAGTCACACACAGTCAGCCAGTCACTCACTCGGACAATCAATCAGCCAGTCAGTCAATCAGTCAATCACACACACAGTTAGCCAGTCGGTCAGTCAATCACACACACACACACACACACACACACACACACACACACACACACACACACAGTCATCAGTCAGGCCATATCCAGGTGTGTACAGTAAATCCTTCAGGAAACCGTGCCCTAATTAACAGGACAGGTAACATTATAGTTGTATGTGTTTACCTTACCACCTGTCTGCCTGGCTGCCTTCGGAAGTTGTTTATTGTTGCTGTGAGGACGAGAATGAGGAGGAGGAAGAGGAGGAGGTGGAGGAGGGAAAGGAAGGATACAGGTGAAGGAGAAGCTAATTGCGGCAAGGCAGGCATGACGAGACTTTGGTTACCTGCTGTAAGGTCGACAAGACGATTAGTGAGAAGAAATAAAAAAAAAAAAAAACGAAAATAAATTAGTTTGGGAAAAAAAAAACACTAAAAAAGGTGCTGAAAATAAAAGGAATACGAAAAGAATGACAGTTGAATCATGAAGTTAATGATAGAGTAGAGAGAGAGAGAGAGAGAGAGAGAGAGAGAGAGAGAGAGAGAGAGAGAGAGAGAGAGAGAGAGAGGAAACGCGCTCCAAATCATCATCGTCACTCCCCACGTCCTCCCAATCTTCTGTCAAGCCCCGAGGGGAAAATTGGGGAGGAGGAAGCGTAACCCTGGGGGAGGGGAGAGGAGGAGAAAGGGAAGGGAAGGGAAGGAACGGGTAAGAATGTTTGAGTAAAGAATGGAAGGGAAAGGAGGATAGGAAGAGGGGTGGGGAGGAAAGCGAAGGACAAAGAGGAGAAGGAGCAGAAAGGAAAATGAGGAAAAGGAGAGAAAAGGAGATGGAGGAGGAGGAGGAAGAGGAGGAAAATGCGATGTAGAAGTAAAGGAGAAAATAAAGGAAAATGGAGAGGGGAAAGAGGAGGAGAAGAAAGAAAAGAAAGAAAAAAGAAAATGGGAAAACAAAAGGAAAAGCGAGGGAGGTAAAACAAGAGGAGGAAATAGAGAAGGAGAAAAGAGAGGGAGGAGGAAGAGAATGAGATGTAGAAGTAAAGGATAAAAAAGGGAATGGGAAAATAAAAGGGAAGGAAAGAAGGAGAAAGGAAGAGGAAATGGAGGAGGAGAAGAATGAAATGCAAGTTAAGGAGAAAAATGGGAAAAACGGAAAAGGGAGAGGGGAGGGAGGAAGAGGAGGAGAAAATGGAGGAGGAGGAGGAAGAGAGGTTAGCAAAGATCACCTTCAATGACCAATGTTACCTGTACTTAACTTCCTCCTCCTCCTCCTCCTCTTCCTCCTCCTCCTCCTCCTCCTCCTCCTCCTCCTCCTCCTCCTCAATCTGACGTACTCTTCCTTCCCTTATACAGGTACACAAACACACCTGAGCTGACCAGGTAAGCCCACCCCAAGGTTACCTGCCTGGCAACACCTGCAACACCCGTGCCAGTAACACAGCCCCTGACATCTGTAATTTAGGCCTGAGAGGGAGAGGGAGGGGAGTTAGGGAGTGGAAGGGGAATATGTCGGATATTAGTGATTAATAGTGCTAGTAGTAGTAGTAGTAGGTGTTGTTGTTGGTGGTGGTGGTGGTGGTGGTGGTGGTGGTGGTGGTATTGTTGTTCTTGGAGGAGGAGGAAGAAATGAACTGTGAGTGTCTCTCTCTCTCTCTCTCTCTCTCTCTCTCTCTCTCTCTCTCTCTCTCTCTCTCTCTCTCTCTATCTATCTATCTATCTATCTATCTATCTATTGTTACGTAATTACCGTCTTCTTTCGCGTGCATTCCTCCTCCTCCTCCTCCTCCTCTTTCCTCCTCCTCATCTTTCCTTCTCTAAAATATTTTGTGTCATATAGATTCTTTTTTTTTTATATTGTTTCTTTTATCCTTGCGTAAGTTTTCTCTCTCTCTCTCTCTCTCTCTCTCTCTCTCTCTCTCTCTCTCTCTCTCTCTCTCTCTCTCTCTCTCTCCACAGCGTCCTCCACACTTTCTCCTCCTCGCTGCCTCTCACTCTTCCCTGTCCTCCACTCACTTTTATTGTTTGCACCTGCTTTATCATCTCTCCCTCTCCCTCTCACTTTCGTTAAGCAATTATCACCCAGCGTCTCGAAAATGTTCACTGGTTCGGTGCTGAAAGCGAAGCAGACTGCCACGCGGTTCATGTTCACTGCTTCGAATCACTTCAGAATTTCCTCTCTCAAGTAATGATCCATTTAATCAAACGTAACACAACAACAACAACAAGAACAAGAACAACAACACACACACATACACACACACACACACACACCTGTTGTATATCACGCGTCACACACCTGTAGCTATGTAGGCAAGTCCTCCTCCCGCCGCGTCACCTGCACTGCTCCACACACACCTGCCGGGAGGACACTGGTGGTGGTACGCCCGCGGGATCTCTGGCGATGGTCAAAAACTCGTTCCTACGCTTATAGTTGCCGTGTCTCGCTAGCTAAGCCGGCACTTCTTTTTTTTAGCCTCACAGAAAGATAAATCAACTGTTTTATTCACATTTCTTAACGTTTTCACCCATATTTTCCGCTTTTAACCCTATGTGGAGGTAGATTTAAAGTCTGAAGGGTCTAAATCACATAAATGAAAACTTTAGTTCAGGGAATCACCGCTAGGGCACTGGAGGCGCGTGCAAACTTTTAAGTGCGCAGTATTTCCCAGAAGTTTCGCCTTTCTGACCCGACCCGCCCCGTCCCACAAGCCCCGCAAGACCCTCAAGCCAACCCCGCCCCACCAATCCCGCCCCGCGCAATGCCTCAGGGGTTGATGGGAGGGGAAGGGGGGCAAAAATAGTTGATATTCCCGGACGTGGGGTTGCAGAAGTGACGATTAAGGGTGATGGGGTGATGGGGTGATGTTATTCTGCTTACCTGCTGCCTGGCTACTGCTGACGGTGCGCTGGTGAGGTGCTGTGAGGTACTGTGAGGTGAGTCGACTGTGGTGGTACTGGTGGTGGTGGTGGTGGTGGTGCTAGTTTCCTCCGCCGAAAACCAGCTATTGATCAGTTAGTGTAAGTGTTGTTTGGTGTTACTTGAGTGTCACTTAAGGGCTAACACTTGGGTGATACTTAAAAATATGAAGAAAAAAACTCACTTTGTCTTTCTATGAGAGTAAGTGTACCGGGGTTTCAATAGACATGTGAGGGGGAGCAAGCAAGGCAGCCTGAGCACCCACTGAATACTATTGAGAGAAAAAATAACTTAGTATAAGCCTGAGAGATGAAAACGCAAAACAGTTTCATTTTTACTCTCTCTCTCTCTCTCTCTCTCTCTCTCTCTCTCTCTCTCTCTCTCTCTCTCTCTCTCTCTCTCTCTCTCTCTCTTTACCTACGGATTTACACTTCCCTTAATATTCCACCAGTTTTTAGTTTGTTCGTTTGTTTGTTTGTTTATTGTTTGTTTCTTTTCATGCATTTCTTACAGCAGGTTATAGCTTTCCCAACAGCACAATGGCGCAGGTTTGTTGGGGAGGGAGGTGGGGGGAAGAGGAAGGAGGTGTTGGTGGGAAAACCCTTGACGGAGGAGGCATCACAGGTGGGAAGGTAGTGGATGAGTCAGGGAGGGGGAACGGAGACTGTGTATACATTACTTCACACGACTTCCACCACAACTACTACTATTACTACTACTACTACTACTACTACTACTATCTCCTCTCCACTCTGTCATCCGTCATTTCCTAAGTTAATGGCTATTCAGTTAAATTTCTCATCTTTCTCTCCAATACGTGTCTTTTTTTTCGTTTTTTCTTCCTCCTTTTTTTTCGTGTCCATTATTTTTAACGTCTAAGCTTTTCCTAAGGACTTTTATATATGCTTATTTTCATTTATTTATTTTTATTTTTTTTCTCGTCTTGTCTTCTCGTGTGTTATTCCTAAGTTAGCATTGTGTTCCTCTGGTAATTAATGTTCACTTCACTCGTTATCTGTTCTGTATCTTGATGTATTTTCTTCTTCTTCTTCTTTTTTTGTGTTGTTAAAACCGGTCAAGGTGAAAAATAAAAGGATGGGAAGGAAAAAATAAGCATAGTCGTAATGATATATTCTCTCTCTCTCTCTCTCTCTCTCTCTCTCTCTCTCTCTCTCTCTCTCTCTCTCTCTCTCTCTCTCTCTCTCTCT
>NC_087179.1:13461879-13526879 GCF_035594125.1 Scylla paramamosain | reverse complement strand
TACAACAGTCGCTTCATTCCCTCATAGGACGTAGTAACAATAGCAACAATTCACACGAATATTGATGGATGACACGAAAGGAAGTGACATACAAAAGAAGATTATATAAACAGAAGGAGAGAAATAAAGGAGTGTTGATAGCTTAGATGAAAACGTGTTGCAGAAAAGAAAACGTACGAAATCGAATGGAAAATGTAGAAAAGACGAAAGGGAGTGAACTGCAAAAGTCAATTTTGGACAGAAGAAAAGAAAAACAAAAGTTAATAACATCAGCAATAGCGTGAAAATTGGAGGGATAATAGAACAAAAATTAGTGGAATTCATTTAAAAAGAAGAAAAAAAAACTGTCCCTCACAAATTAAAATGAAAGCAATAATAGCAAGGATGAAAACACAGAAAAAAGAAACGAAAGGAAAAATAAAATAAAATACAAGTAAACAAAACATGAAAACATTAAGAGAGGAGAACGAAACAAGAATGAAAGAAATGAAATGGGGAAAAAAGAGAAATGAAAATTATCAAAAGAGAAGCAAGATAAACAAGACATGAAAACATACGGGGAAGAGAACGAAAAGGAGTGAAACTAAATATAAAGACAAGTTCTCGAGTTTCCTGCTTAGTATAATGTAATAATGCTGCTTGGTTCCCGCCACTCTCTCTCTCTCTCTCTCTCTCTCTCTCTCTCTCTCTCTCTGAAAAGTCATGAGTTCAAGGTCATTGGAATTACACGCATTGTCTTCGTGAAAGTAAAAACACGCGAAATAATAACAAGAACCTTGAATATTTACCGGCAGAAGTTCATGTTGGCACCTCACGCCACGCTGTCTGTTTGTCTGTCTGTTCTGGGATTTTCGCAAAAAAAAAAAAATGAGAACCGTTTTGGCAAAAGAATAACGTCACCTTGCTCTCTCTCTCTCTCTCTCTCTCTCTCTCTCTCTCTCTCTCTCTGAAGAAGAAGAAATTTTTTTTTTGTAATAAGTAATAAATTTGTAATATGGTAGTACACTATATACTTTCTTCTTCTTTTTTTCTTTTCCTTCTTCTTCTTCTTCTTCTTCTTCTTCTTCTTCTTCTTCTTCTTCTTCTTCTTCATAAGTACGTGTATGCGTGCAGAGAGAGAGAGAGAGAGAGAGAGAGAGAGAGAGAGAGAGAGAGAAAAGGGGGTGCAGTGTTACCAGATCGTGGACTTCCCTGGTATCATAATGAGCGGCGCGCCCTTCCCCTCCTCTTTACATAACACTCATTAAAATTTTACCTTCCAGAGACTCTCAAACCTTACGTAGCCTTGCATTTCAATCCCTCCCTCATGACCCTTAATACTGTATTCATGTAACCTCAATAAATATGTATGTGTTTGTAAGGAAATAGCTCTCTTGCATTCTTCGTTAACGAGGGCAAGGCTAGAGTGACAGGGAATGCGCACTCTCCTCGCAGCTCACTTAGACAAATTATACTGGGAAAGGTAGAAGGGAAAAGAGTGAAACAGATTTAGTATATTTTTTTCCCTTGTGTTTTGAGATAGCAGACTTGTTGTGCTCTTACTCTGAAACGCTTTGTTCTCTTTTAATTTCATGTCGTAACTCTATGTTTGACGTGCTACATTTCCATGGATATCATTGAAATTATCCTACCGTAGATTTGTTTGTCTTATACTTCTTCTTGTCTGTTCCTAAAATCATTCTTCCATAGTCATTTTTACAATTTTCTGTCATTGTTCAGTATCTTAATTTCTTGTTTATCCTCAAGACTGCTCTTGTGTAACTATCTTTGAAAAATCCCTTCGATCTTTGCTCATTTTAGAATCGTTTTGCCTTTCCCATCTTTATAATAGTACTTCCTTTCTTATCTCTTTTCCCTTTTTCACTCGTGTTTAGAATGACTTGAATTTCCTCCCATCTATAACATTGGCCTTCGATCGATCCCTTTCCATCTCAATAATTTCCATCTTTAGAATCCTCCTCTTCATTCTTGCTCATCTTCAAACTTGCTCTCTCCCTAGTCAATCTCGGTAAACCAGTGCATTTCGATTGCTCATGCTGGAAATGTGTTGCTCTTCCTGGAAATAATAGCCTTTCCTTACACAGCCTTGAAAGTTCCGAAAGTTCCGTGTGTAAATCCCCGCCCGCTGGAGGGGTACACGTGTTGTTTTCATCCCTTCACCGGTGACGTGGGTGCTTTACTAGGAAACTGCCCATCATTCATCATGACAACCATGTTTTTGTAACCCAGGTACGTGTACGATACTTTAGGTCTTGGGTATGAATTTTACGGTATATTAATTTGTCTATTTAGAGGTTTAGTTAGTGGTGATGATTTGATAGTCTACTTATTTTCGCGTGTTTGTTTGTTTGTTTGGTTTGTTGAGTGTTTGGTTGGTTAATTGATGTTGTTGTTGTTGTTGTTGTCTTCCTGTTATCCTCCTCCTCCTCCTCCTCCTCCTCCTCCTCCTTGAAATAAAAAAGTACACGATCTATGATATGCAAGTACATATTGTTATACGATCGGCCATCATGAAACTAGTATAGTGTTCATCATACATTAATTCACGTGATATGTCGAACTGTTCGCGATTTTATTTACGATCAATATGATATAATATATATATATATATATATATATATATATATATATATATATATATATATATATATATATATATATATATATATATATATATATATATATATATATATATATATATATATATATATATATATATATATATATATATATATATATATATATATATATATATATATATATATATATATATATATAAACTCGTGTCTGTGTTCTTGTGTCCTTGCTGTTTATACACACGTACATCTGCCGTCGTATTAGACATCTTATAAAATGCAAATTAGAAACATTTACAAGAACTGAAATATCAATAATTAATTTTATATTTTTGTTCTGGAGACAGTTCTGCAATATGAACTGTCTCCAGTTGGCAATAATGTTTTACTTTCCCATGGTTGGCAACATTGGCCGGACGGGTTGTGTGAAGGAAGACGCGAAACAAAAAAACTTGAATGACTGAGCAGTGCAAAGCAGGCCACTGTGGATGAGGCTTACACACAACAGCGGCTCTATTTAGCTTTGACTAATAATGCAAAGCTAGACAAGAAAGCGAAGGTTGGCAACACTGAGAAACTCGAGAGGGAGGGGGCAGTGTAGCCAAAGTACTGGTATGGGTGCTACCTTTAGCGCCTGATCTAATATAGCGGAAACATGAATTTGGTGATGGTTTTGGCGATGCATCAACCTCATAAAAGTAGAAAGATCCACGTTAACAGACATAAATGATAAAGTGTAATTACATAATGGGGAGATTATATGCTAACTAGATAGATATTTTACTCAGGAAATAATTAACTAAATTTAAGCAGTAATCTTTTATTTATTTACTTAATTTATACCTTTCTGTGTGTCTTAGATCACTAGAATTCCCTTAATAGCTTTTATATCTAAGTTTTCACCACCTTTACATCTGTGGACTCGAGAGATGAATATGCTAATTTTGAGCAAGAGCCTTTTATTTATATGTATCATATCATACTTTGTGTGTGTCTTAGGTCATTAGAATTTCCTTAATAGTTTTATATCTTAGTCTTCACCTTAACTATATCTGAAGGCTTGGTAGATATTTTACTAAGAGATTAATAATGTTAATTTTGAGCTAGAGTCTTTTATTCATCTACTTACTTTTATACTTCCGTGTGTCTTAGATCAATAGAATTACCTTGATAGCTTTTATATCTTATTTAATAGCTTGATTATATTCCATTCACAGCCAAGTATTTTACATAAGTCATACCTTCCACGGTCATAGCGGTGAATCAAGTTGGCAACACTGGGAGAGAGAGAGGGAGAGGGAGGGAACAGGCAGTCTGACAGTTTCCTCCACTACTCCACTCACACGTCCTGCTCCTCCTCCTCCTCTTCTTCCCCTAAGGTAAATACAGCTCACCCCTTCACACACGCACCCCAGATTGTCCACATGAACCTGGAATACCGTACAGAATAGAGGAATTAACCTATTCACCTACTTTGCATGATTGTGTTTTTATTTGTTTTTCTTTAATACGTGACCTTAATGTTGGTGTTTGTGTGTGTGTGTGTGTGTGTGTGTGTGTGTGTGTGTGTGTTAGGCCCAGTATGTGTTTACGAAGGAAGGAAGAAATGGAGAAGGGATAAGTACTGTGTTTTTCTTTCTTCTTTGTGTTGAATGGTGTGTGTGTGTCTGTGTGTGTGTTAGGCCCAGTATGTGTTTACGAAGGAAGGAAGAAATGGGGAAGGAGAAGTACTGTGTTTTTCTTTCTTCTTTGTGTTGAATGGTGTGTGTGTGTGTGTCGAAATTAATGAATGCTCAATGTGTGTGTGTGTGTGTGTGTGTGTTGAAACTTTAATATTTTTGTTTATTTTTCTTTATTGCTTTGTAGTATCTATTTATTTATTTATTTATTTTATGTCGGGGAATTAAGGTAAATTTGGATGCTTTTTCTATTATTTTTATTCCTCTCTCTCTCTCTCTCTCTCTCTCTCTCTCTCTCTCTCTCTCTCTCTCTCTCTCTCTCTCTCTCTCTCTCTCTCTCTCTCTCTCTCTCTGTAGTGATTAGCATTAGGATTGGTTCTACTCCTCATCACCCTTAGTGTATTAGGAATGTATGTAACACCTAGGAGAGTGTATGTGACAGGAGAGTGTACATTTTGGTTAAAAGCTTCTACATTTTCCTTCCTCTTCCTCTGCCTATCCTTCCTCAATTTTAGCTCTCCTTTCTTTTCTTCTCCCTTCACTTTCCTTTCTTTTGTCTTTATTGTTTTTCTCCTTTCTTCCATCTATTTTTTACTTTACTTTCCCTCCCTCCTATTTTCTCCAAGATATTTTCCTCCTTGCCTTTTTTTTTCCTAGTTTTTCCTTTATTTCCTTTTTCTTTCTCCACTGCCAACTTACCTACCAAAAGCACCTGGCATGTTGAGGTACAGACAGGTACAGACACGCCTCTTGTCAGTGTTGTTGGGTTTACTGGAATAGGCAAACTGAAGCTCTATTAGTTAGACAATACTGGTCAGGTGGTGTAAGATGGGCCATGTTAGTACTAGTAAAATTCTCTCTCTCTCTCTCTCTCTCTCTCTCTCTCTCTCTCTCTCTCTCTCTCTCTCTCTCTCTCTCTCTCTCTCTCTCTCTCTCTCTCTCTCTCCTGCAGTGATGGGTGATAACAAAGGATTGGTGTAAGAATTGAGTGCCACCATATACAAAAGTTAATCAAGGGTTATCTACAGGTGTCAGATTGAGATTGCAGGGCTTCAGGTGGTTCAGGTGATAGTGCTTGCCTGTTGTGTCACCTTAAGTTCGTGGGTCATCAGGTGTTTGTGTGTGTGTGTGTGTGTGTGTGTGTGTGTGTTCAGTTATCTAGTGTTGGTGTAAGTGGTATGGTTGGTTCTCATTCGCCTTCATTACATATTTTTTTTTATAAGGGTCTTTTCATTATTATGTTTGATGATAGTAATGTTTTGTTTTGGAGTGGAGCAGTGAGTTATACATGTCTGGGCTTGTTTTACTTTATCTACTGAAATTTTAACTCCACTAGTGCAGCGCCCCTCCCATCATGTCCTTGAAATAGCACCACTGAGTAGCTGATCCATAGGGTAGCCAGGAGAGGGAGTGGCCAAGGACTGAACACCCTGGCAGGACATTGACAATAGCACAAGTTAACTGCTTGCCAAATCACATTAATGTGGGTGGATTGTCGATTGGCCTGCCACCACACTTTTTTTATGCAATATGGGCCTAGGATGACAAAAACACTGAAAAAAAAAAAGCCCACTGAGATTCCATTCCCCAAAGAAAGGTCAAAAAGGATCATAGTGTTGAATTTCAAGTGGTGTGTGAGCATCAAGTGCATGTAGTTGTGTGAAGGAGAGTTGTCATCTTAGCATAAGAAACTGCTGAACTTCATTATTCCATTGCTAATGTATGCTTTTCTGTGCACACTCTTGTCTTGCTCAGGAAAGTGTGTGGTAGATGAGTCAGGGTGTACTGATGGGTGTACATGGAAAGAATATGGGAACAAAATTCAAACTTGGTATCGCTTTACTTATTTTATTTATTTATATTTATTCTACTTTGTTTGGGTGTGTATAGGAAGGATATAGGAACAAAATTTGAGCTTAGTGTGTATTGCTTTATTTATTTTGTTTATTTATATTCAATCTGTTGTTTTGCTTTTATTTTCCGTTTCTTTGTTGATGCCACACTTGCTCCCTTTACATGACCAAACAGAATGAAGAGCTCAGTGCAGATGATCCCTGGAGTCAGCAGTCTGTCACACATCACAGCCACACTCAGTCACATGACACGTCCCTCAACAGAGGCACCACACAAGCACATGCTGAACATTACCTACATGATTACCTAAATGTTAAGCACGACCTGACTCGCCTCACATGGGAGCACATAAATTTTTAACTCATTCGCTGTGATATGCAACAATTTATAGCACTAAAAGCAATGCATGAAGTCTTTGTGAGCATCTACAAGAAAGAAGGGTATACAAAAGAATAGATTTTACATATGGCTATAGAACAAGAAAAGATGTCTCAGAGTGGTTACTGATTAAGGAAAGATTTGCCATATAGCAGTGAAAGTGTTGAAGATTAATCTAAACTACAAGATTATAGCACACTATGAGAATAATAAATCATGCTTACTATTTAGAAGAAAGAAATCAGTAAGCATAACACAAAATATATTCATAACCTTTGTGTTTTATGAACTAATACTATCATCATCATCACAATCATCATCATTATCATTACATCACCCTTTACAATGCCACAACAGTACAGAAGCATTCCCTAGCAACTATATATAATGCCGCATATGCAACAGTACAGACTGTAAAAACACAAACTCCTCCCATGCTTCACTCCCAGTGTTATCTTTGTTATCAGCAACGCATTTCAAGCCTTGCATCTGTCATGTCTATTTTGTGTCCTGCATCGGAGTTGTTTTGTGTTCTGTGTCCCTTATCACCTCTTATTATCATCTCTTGCTGCACAGACTCCCAGCATTCTTGGCCTTGTTTGAGGGCTGCCACTCTGCCAATAGTATTAAACCAGGGTATTATAGAGTGGTGCAAGGGAAAGGTGTGTGTAGGATCTAAACCTCTCTCTCTCTCTCTCTCTCTCTCTCTCTCTCTCTCTCTCTCTCTCTCTCTCTCTCTCTCTCTCTCTCTCTCTCTCTCTCTCTCTCTCTCTCTCTCTCTCTCTCTCTCTCTCTCTCTCTCTCTCTCTCTCACAACCTCCTTATTTGTGTTTTGGTGTGATTTATGTTGATGGTTTATTGTATTTTGTGTTTCTTGGTCTAATATTGTACTGTTTTTCCTGCAAATTAGTTCTTATTTTGAATCTTAGTTTTCTAGTTTTTCTGTTGAAGATGAAAAGTCACTTAGGTGTGTTTAATATTTTGTTTTTGTTATTGTTGTTGTTGTTGTTGTTGGTGGTGGTGGTGGTGGTAGTGTTTGTTGTAGTTTCTATAGTTATTATTCTCTATAAGAAAGCTTTCTAATGTTTACTTAACACTTTTTTGTCTGCCTTTCCTGTTATTTTTGTTTTCTTTTAAATGTGTACTTTATTTTAATCCTGTTTGCTCTCTCTCTCTCTCTCTCTCTCTCTCTCTCTCTCTCTCTCTCTCTCTCTCTCTCTCTCTCTCTCTCTCTCTCTCTCTCTCTCTCTCTCTCTCTCTCTTTCCATCACCACCTGGGAGTCTTTCCTCACCAGCGTCTCCTTGTAGTTTTTCTCATGATGTAATTCTTGTTTAGTGTTCTCCCATAATTAAATGTCTCTCCCTCTCCCACTTTATGACTCCTTTTGTGGCATCTCTCTCTCTCTCTCTCTCTCTCTCTCTCTCTCTCTCTCTCTCTCTCTCTCTCTCTCTCTCTCTCTCTCTCTCTCTCTCTCTCTCTCTCTCTCTCTCTCTCTCTCTCTCTCTCTCTCTCTCGCATTCATTGATTTTTCTTTGTATTTTCATTTCTCAATTTTTTTTTTCTGTTTTGTTTTACTTCCTTCATTATTCTCCCTTCCTTCCTTCCTTCCTTCCTTCTTTCTCTTTTTCCTCCTCATCACCTTTACTCTCATCTTTCACACCACTCTCTCTCTCTCTCTCTCTCTCTCTCTCTCTCTCTCTCTCTCTCTCTCTCTCTCTCTCTCTCTCTCTCTCTCTCTCTCTCTCTCTCTCTCTCTCTCTCTCTCTCTCTCTCTCTCTCATCCCACCTGGTCTTCTTTAATCCCTCCCCATGATTCACACTCTGCTTCTCTCTTCTCTTCTCCTCTCTTTTCTTCTTTTTCCTGCCTTTGCCTTTTTCCACCTGCCTTCCACCTGCCAGATGTCTCCCTGTATCTTGCCACTACAGCCTCTTATGCTCCCTTGCTCATGTAAAGGACCCCAGTTGTCCAGACCTCAAATTTTCTGAGTATTGGGGAGTGTGTTTTAGTGTTGTATGTATAGGGTTGAATGAATTGCTATGTTGTATTAGCTTTGTGTTTGGGAATGTGAAATGTGTGTGTGTGTGTATGTGTGTGTGTGTGTGTGTGTGTGTGTGTGTGTGTGTGTGTGTGTGTGTGTGTGTGTGTGTGTGTGTGTGTGTGTGCGCTAAATTGAAGTGCTACACTTTATATGTGTGTGATTTTTAACTTCATTTGTAAAATCTGGACTTTCATATTTCTTAGCTTAGGAAAGGAAGGAGAGAGAGAGAGAGAGAGAGAGAGAGAGAGAGAGAGAGAGAGAGAGAGAGAGAGAGAGAGAGAGAGAGTGGTGGGGGGAAGAAAGTTCTTAAATGATATGACCGAGTGAGGAAAATTGAGGAAAGGGTAAAAGTGATTTTGATTGACTGTGAATGAAAACATTAGAAATAGACACTAAGAGAGAGAGAGAGAGAGAGAGAGAGAGAGAGAGAGAGAGAGAGAGAGAGAGAGAGAGAGAGAGAGAGAGAGAGAGAGAGAGAGAGAGAGATACTTCCCCTCAATTAATCTAGAAAATCCTGGTTCCTGAGTTATTTTATTATTCTTCTGTTTATTGAGTTGTTTTATTTTATTTTTTATTTACTGAGTTATTTCATTGTTTTTTGTGTGTGACCAAGTTATTTAGTTATTTTTATTTCCTGTATGATCTTTTCTTACCAAGTTATTTCTTTATTTTCTTCTTACTGCATGTCCTCTGTTTTTTTGACAGGTACAGTAGTCATGTTTTTATGCCCTAGATTATCACCTTACAGTAACATAGCATTAGCACAGGTGATGGACACACTGTAGCTGCTTACTTAGGCTGCTGGTTCAGTTTACAAGATGACATAGGAACAGAACTGAACCACCTGACCCTTCTTTCCTTACTATCTTTGTATTGAATTTGCATCTGAATGACTGTGTTTGACCTTTCTGCTGCTGAGGCTGTCTTTTATCAACATTCAGACCATTGTATTAACTCTCAATGTCACATGCAACACTTCACAACACTAAAAGCAAGGTGTGAAAATGTTATATGCACCTACAAGAAAGAAGAGGATAAAAAGAAACAGATTTTGCCGTTTCTAGCCAGTGTAATGTTTTAGGTGTGGCTGTGGAAGTAGGAAAAGTGTCTCAGAGTGGTCATGAATTAAGGAAAGATGCGCAAAATACCAGTGGAAGAGTTAAATAATTTCCATGGATATAAAGAAAGATAAAGAATATGACATTAACTTAATCATCACTTAGCTGCATAAAAACATATTTTAACCTTTTCACTGCGACATGAAACAATTAGCAGCACCAGAAGCAATGCATGAAGTCTTTATAAGCATCTACAAAAAAAGCTAGTGGTGAAAAAGAAAGCATTTTTGCTATTTCTTCCCAGTTCAAAGATTGGATGTGGCTGTAGAACTAGTAAAGATGTATCAGAGTTATTGGCAATTGGCAGTTAAGGGGTTTAAGTGACTATGGTGCAAAAACTATTCATTTCAAAGTTGTATAATGATCATGGGAAAGATTACCTAGCAGGGAAAGTAATAAAGAATGTGATTACTGGTGTTTCTCAGGCAGGAAGGAAGCAGCTTTGCCACCACAACTCTCTATATAGACCCCCTGTGTACATATCCATGTCTTACCTTCCCTCTCCTCCCTCTCCCCACCAGGCCGTCAGCAAGTGAGGCGTCGGTGAGGGCGCTCCAGACAGATGACCGTCCCCGAGCGTGCCCAGAAGGACTCCAACATGGCAGTGGAGGTGAAGGTCCTCACGCTCAATGTCTGGTGAGTCCCTGTTGGAGGAGTGGAAGAGAAAGTTTGTGGTCGTGTGTGTGTGTGTGTGTGTGTGTGTGTGTGTGTGTGTGTGTGTGTGTGTGTGTGTGTGTGTGTTTTTTCTATTTGTTTGTCTTCATATACTTTATTTGTTTATGTACTTTTATATATATTTTTTTTATAATTTTCCATTTCCTTTACATGTTTTTTCACTCCATTTACCTGTTTCTTTACTTGTTTCTACTCACTTTCATAATTTTCCATTTCCTTTATTTATTCTTATTATTTTTACCTATTCATCTTTTTATTTTTAATTTTTATTTGTTCTTATTTTAATTTAATTTTATTTTGCTTATTTATTTTTTCTTTTTAGAGGTGCATGTATAGGACTTTAGTGTGTGAGAGACGGAAAATGCAGTGTCCTCGTGAAACTTGCATTTTGTAAAACTTGCAAGCTTGTAGTTTTGACCTGGTGAATCATTCTAGATATCCACCTGATTTAATGGCTTGCGTCAGTGATAAGTGGGCCACAGTTCTCACATGCCTCAGTGGTTAGCATCCTTATCTCACAACAAGAGGGCCCAGGTTCATATCCCTAGACAGAACATTACATTTCTTCTCCCTTCATATTTCTTGGTACACGTAGAGCATTGCATCTCCTCTCCCTTTACACTGTCACCCAAGATCACCCAAAAGAACACTACTAGGCAAGCTGGGGAATGTGGCCTTGCTGCATGACAGTCTCACCACTTTGGCATTCTAAGAGGACCACTTCCCTATCATAATAAACACTTGGGGCGGGGTTAATACTCGCTACCTCGCTACCTCCCGGCTTCATTGTTGTGGCATCTAATCCTAACCTGTAGCTTGTGTCGAGTTAAATCAGTGCCATAGTTAGGACTTGTGTATTGCTGCTTGAGGTTCATTGGTGTTCACTCCTATTGACTTGACTGCCATTTGGTACTTCTTTCCTTTATTACTCATTACTCTGAGACATCTTTACTTGTTCTGTAGCCACCTCCAATATTTAAACTGGGTAGAAATTGAAATATCTATTCTTATTAATCCCCTTCTTTCTTGTACATAGGTGGTCATAAAGATTTCATGCATTACTTATGGTGATGTTAAGTGTTTTGTATTGCAGTGAAAGGGTTAAAGGGTTAAGTTAGGTTAGGTTATATGAACAGTTTTATTTGAATGGCACAGAAATTTAAATATTTGAGAATATACTAAAGGAAGCGAGTATTGAACAGGGCAGTGAAATGATGAATAGATAATTGGGAATGCCAAATCAAGATGCAGGAAGCCATCAGGTCTACACATGAAACTCACCTATTTCCACCAGTTGTTCTTATCCATAATTCATTGGGTTTTCTTTTAAAGCTCCATAATGGCTGAGCACCTGATTACTGAGTCTATTCTACTCATCTACCCCTCTGTTTGAGAACCAGTTCCTTTGCAGCTCTTTGAATCTAACCTTACCAAGCTTAAACCCATAATTTCTTGGCCTAATCCTAATTACTGATCCTGAGAATTTTGCCTTTGTTACCTTTGTATTGCCTATATCATTTAAAGATGTTATAAAGACTTGTATACCAATTAAAGATTTGTATACCATTTAAAGACTTGTATACTAATTAAAGATTTCCATACCATTTAAAGATTTTATACCATTTAAAGGCTATGTACCATTTAAAGCTCTGTATACCATTTAAAGATTTGTATACCATTTAAAGATCTATATACCATTTAAAGATTTGCATACCATTTAAAGATCTATATACTATTTAAAGACATATATATACCATTTAAAAATATTACACCACTTAAAGATCTGTATATCCTTAAAAATTTACACCATTTAAGATACAGACACACACATACACCAAAGTTTGCATGAATCCTCCCCAAAAAATCACCCTCTAAAGAAACTTACAATGCCTGCTCCTGAAGATCTGTGTACCTTGTGTAACCTGTGAGTCTGTACCACGCAGGGGGATCCCGGGCATCTCGAAGGACCGGGAGGCGCGGATGGAGGCCATCGTGCAGCAGTTGGTGACTGGCAATGAGGAATATGACTTTGTGTTCCTGCAGGAGGTGTGGTCCAAGGCAGACTACACCTTCATTGCCTCCAAGGTGAGTGATGGAATACTGGTGTTGTTTTCATTAACGGGAATACAAAACTTCATAGCTTCTAAGGTAAAAGAATAGAATGCTGGTAGTGTCTTCATTAATGGGAAAACAAAAGTTCATCACTTCTAAGGTAAAAGTAAGGATTAGAATGCTGGTGTTGCTTTTAATGAGAGGAAAACTACAACTTCATTGCCTGTAAGGTAATAGAATATTGGTGTTTTCATTAATGGGAATACAAAACTTCATTGTTTCTAAGATAAGTGATAGAATACTAGTGTAGATTATGACATCATTGCCTCCAAGGTAATAGAATACTGGTGGTGTTTTCACTGAGAGGTTTATACAACTTAATACATTTTGGTGTGTGCTAAAGAGGTAGTGAGTGATGAAATGATGAATACTTTATTTGAGATAGTAAAACAAGGACGATGTGTACAAATTGGAAAATTGTCTTATGAAGTTTTATTTGAATGGCACCGAAATGAAAATATCTGGGAGTAAGGAAAATAAATGAGTAAGGAACAGGGCAGTGAAATGATATAGATAATTGGAAATGCCAAATCATTAACTTAAAATGTACAATTCAAAGGATTATTACATTAATGCACTAATTTGAAGGACCAATGCTGCAATGCCACAGTGCACTAAACCATGTGTATCTAGCTTGATTTAGTATACAGGACTTGGACTATACCTGTTTGTTCCTCCATCCTTATCTAGTTTTTCCTTTAGTTAATGCACACTTCTGTCTTTTATCACTGCACTGTGCACTCTATTCTCTATATGTCAGCTACTATAAGGAAAGTTGTATTTGTGCTGTTTAGGCATCTTACTTTTATATATATATGTGTGTGTGTGTGTGTGTGTGTGTGTGTGTGTGAGAGAGAGAGAGAGAGAGAGAGAGAGAGAGAGAGAGAGAGAGCAACAATTTTTTCTTTTTACCCTGAAGCCATAGGTATGTAAGTAAAGGATTTACCATAATACAATCAGCTATCACAAAAAGAGAAAGAAAAGTAAATAAACAAAACTTTCTCCATCAGCACTACAGCTGTCTCCATCACAGTTTACAGGGCTTACGATAAAGAAAACATGTTGAATAATGTACAAAGGAGTGTGGTATTTATTACATAGCTTATTTACTTGTTTACTTGTTTACTGATAAAGAAGGCCACTCAGTCAAGCATTTCAGTGATTATAACAAAGAAAACACTGAATATTGTATAAAGGACACTACATTGTTACATTCCTCGCCAAATACACACTCAACCAACCAGCATCTCCCTCACTTCCTTCCTCAGGTGAACAAGGTACTGCCCTACTCGCACACCTTCTACAGCGGCTGCGTGGGGTCTGGCCTGTGTGTGCTGTCCCGCTCCCCAATCACAGAGGTTCACTATCACCGCTTTGCCCTCAACGGCTACCCACACAAGCTGCTGCACGGAGACTGGTGGGGTGGCAAGGGGGTGGCCCTCTGTCGCACTGTTCGCCATGGGGTCCCAATGCTCCTGGCCACCACACATGTGAGTTCCTGGGGGTCTTTTGTGTGTGTGTGTGTGTGCGTGTGCGTGTGCGTGTGTATGTGCGTGTCTTGTCCAAATTTGTGTGGTTTCAGGTTTGTTTTTTGAGGTTTGTGTGTGTATGTGTGTGTGTTTTTGTTCTCTATGGTGGTGGTGTTTGTGTTTTGTGTTTACATATGTAGTTTGTTGTTTGTAAGTTTGTTGTTAGTACTATTTTTGTTTGCTTGTAGTTTTTTTTTTCTGTGACTTTTTGTGCCAATTAGTTATTTGATGTTTTAGTGTTTGCATAACTGTTTTTTTCAGGTTTCTTAGTATGGTTAATGTATCTCTCTATCTCTCTCTCTCTCTCTCTCTCTCTCTCTCTCTCTCTCTCTCTCTCTCTCTCTCTCTCTCTCTCTCTCTCTCTCTCTCTCTCTCTCTCTCTCTCTCTCTCTCTCTCTCTCTCTCTCTCTCTCTCTCTCTCTCTCTCTCCCACAGCATGTGTACTTGTATTAGATTTAAATTTGTGCATGTGGGATTTGTTTACTGTTAACCTGTTTCTTGCCAAGCCTGTCTGTATGTATGTCTGTCTGTCTGTCTGTCTGTCTGTCTAGCCTGTCACTGTCCTTTATGATCCACAAAGGGTCTCTCTGGCACCTGTCATCTCTGTGTCAGGGAGTGTGTGTCAGGGTGTTCTCCTGTCATGTTTTATTTTATTTATTGTATTTTTTTGTCGTGTTTTTCCGTCTGTGTTTATTATGTATTATTGCTGGTGCTGAAGGTGAAGTGATGGTAAAGGTTATTTATTGAAGCTTGCAGAACTGGCCAAGGGTAAAAATGAAGCTTGCAAAACTGTTGAGGAGTAAAAAAAAGAAGCTAACAAAACTACATGAAAGAGCTTTTTTGGATTTTATATTCGCACATATTGACAGATTAGTTAAGGGTAGTCATTGGTTACTCAGGGCTTTGGCAGTTACCTTTTCCTCATTGGCAGCAAGCCCCTTCACTTCTGCAAGACAAGGCACCACCGACACACACCTCCAGCCAGAAGCAACACTGTGGACTTCAATACATTCACTCCAATAGCAGTACAGGGAATTAGTTGTGATGAAAAGCATTGCAGTGTCTTGTGAATAAGTTAGTGAAATCTGTGATGTCCCTTCTGGCTGGAGTTGTGCATTGCAGGTCTATTTTTGCACTTCAGACTTTGCTGTGTGGGGTACTGTGGTCCAGATGTATTATTTTGCCTTCAGGTCCAGCATAAAAAAAGTAAAGTGTATATTTTATTTCACCATTTTGTGCTTCCATGTTCATGGTATTTGTTGGTGTGGTTATTGTGGTGGCATATATCCTTTTTATGATTCTTCGCATTGTGGGATGAAGTGTTGGACATTTATAAATGTATGTATACTGTATATATATATAGATAGATTTGAAGAGAATTTCATTGACAGTCTTTTCCATTGCAGTTGATAATGCCGAGCAATCTCTCTCTTTACATCTGACAGCCTTGTTCTCCTCAGTATGTCCCCTCAAGTCTCCATCTGTTCCCCCCTCTGAGCTCTCTCTCTCTCTCTCTCTCTCTCTCTCTTCTCTCTCTCTCTCTCTCTCTCTCTCTCTCTCTCTCTCTCTCTCTCTCTCTCTCTCTCTCTCTCTCTCTCTCTCTCTCTCTCTCTCTCTCTCTCTCTCTCATGTTGATGATAATGTAAATCTGTCAGTGGAGGAAGGCAATTACCTCCTCTGACATGCTTCAGTCATAGTTTTTCATCACTTTTCATCCTTAGTTCTGTTTTCTGTAAAGTCTACTATCCCTCATCTTTTTTTTCCTAACATAACTTGCCATCTTTTCTTCACCATCCCCATCTCCCATTCTCAGTAACCCCCCCTTGCTTCCATCATTTTGTCCCCTAGCTATTTTCATCATTCCCTCATCCTTATCTTCATCTCTGTTCTCCATAATATCTCCTCTGTCTCACTCCTTCCGTCTCAGTCTGTCTCCCCACTCCCTCCCTCTCTTTCTCTCTCCCCACAGTTCATAAGCTCCCCACAACACCAAAGAATGGGTGTGTGTGTCCGCCTGTGTGGCTCAGTCCCAGGGAAGGAGGTGGAGGAGAAGATTCCCATAGTAAATAAAGTAGCTATCTTATCTACTACTGCCACTGCTATTACCCTTCCTCTCTCCCTCTCTCTCTTGTTTTTTTTTTTTTTTTTTTTTTTCTGCTGCTGAGTGGAGAATGCTTCAGGTGCCTCTTTTTATTTATTTATTTATTTATTTTATCTTTTTTTTTCTCTGGTGTGTGTGCTTTTGTTTGGTTTGTGTGTTTATGGGCTGTTTTTCATGTGTTCGTGTGTGTATGGTGTGCATTGTTTTTGTATGTCTTGATTTAGTTTTTTTTTATGTGTGTGTGTGTGTTTGTGTGTATGTGTGTGTGTGTGTGTGGATATTTTTTGTACGTGCTTCTTGTATTAGTATTGGTATGTGCAGTCTCCAAATGTTCCTTCTTTTATTCTACTTTTTTTGTTTTATTTATGCTTTCATTATAACTGAGGAATTTGAGCTTGTTTGTTGTGGACTTTTTACACTCACTTTTTGGTTCCAGTCATGGTATTTCATTCTTTATTTTGTGAGTGTTGGAATCTCCCTTGCTTCATTTCTCATTTTCCATTGTTCATGTTTATTAAGGCTGTCACTGGTTTGTGTGTGTGTGTGTGTGTGTGTGTGTGCTTTCAAGGAGAACTGAATACCAAGTGTGGGATACAGAACTTTAGTATCAATCCTTTCACTGCAATATACAACAATTCACAACATTTAAAGCACTGTGCAAGGTCTTTAAAAGACCTACAAGAAAGGAAGGTGGATTAAAAGAATAGATCTCCCTGAGTCTAGCCAGCATAACATTTAGAGTCGACTGGAGGGCACAAAGAAATGTCTGAGTGGTTTATGATTCAAGGAAAGATATGCCAATTACCAGTGAAAAGGTTTAGGGGAGTGCGAATGCAAAAGAACACAAAGGAAGGACAAACTGCAACAAACTCATGAGACATTGTAATAAGCTGCACTGGCTAATCTGAAGTAAAAGATGATGGCAACTTTACCAGCCACTGTGTTTCCTGTGACTAAAAGAAGTAGAGGAAAGAAACTGATGAATCTTGTGTGCTTTGTAGGTATTTATTTCCTCAAGGAGACAAGGTATGGTACTCATATCCTGCCTCACACACACTTCTGTAAGGGGATGTATAGTCAGGTGTGTAGGTAAACAGGTGACTCATCCATGCTATTACCTGCCATTAATAAACACCTGTGCCATTTCTATCGACCACTAAACACACACACCTCTCAGTGGGCTTTTCTCTCTCTCTCTCTCTCTCTCTCTCTCTCTCTCTCTCTCTCTCTCTCTCTCTCTCTCTCTCTCTCTCTCTCTCTCTCTTGGCTGGTGCCCCTCCTACATAAACACACACACAAAAAAAAAAAATACACACACACACACACACACACACACACACACACACACACACACACACACACACACACACACACACACACACACACACACACAGACCAGCAAGTCAAGGCCAAGTCAGTGATCTTGGTGTTTTGCCTCTTTCCTCAGTATTTTGTCTTGGGAAAATAGGAAGTTATTCATCTCACACTTTTGCCAAATGTGTGCTAGGACTGTCAGAATGTTTCAAGTTGTACATTTGGAAACCGAATGAAAAGATGTGGAAATTTGAAGCCATCATATTATAGTAATTTAGCTCCTTTTGAATGGAACACGAGGAACACAGCTGTAGCAGCTCTCATTACCTGGAATGCTTGTTGTGCACCTCTATATTGAATACACTGATTAGGTAAAAACCTGTGCAGGTAACTGGCAGATAAAAAAAAAAATTGATGAGGCAAGTGGGATGTTTTTTTTTTTTTTATATTATTTTGCTTATTTATTTATTTTTATTGTGGCAGCTTCTTGAATGAATACTGTTGAATCACGGCTGCTGTCTTTTTTTTTTTTTTTTTTTTTCCGAAGTCCATAATCTTTTCTGTCTTTCAGCCCAAGACTGTTTTAGTGTTTTTTCTTATTTATTTAATTTTCCACTTACTTATTTTATAATTGTTTTATCTATTATTTTCTTGATGAGATGTTTTCTTCCTCCCTTTTCATTCTTTGAAGTTTGTATTCCACCCATTGTTTTCACCATAAGATTCTGTTTATACAAACTAATTCTTGAAATTGTGGAACATGTGCTTTGTATTGTGTTTACAGCTGCAGCTTTTCCGTGGAGAAAAGTTATTTGCAAGATATTTATGACTGCAGTTTGTATTCAGAAAAGTGTGAATATGAATAGAAAAGAGAAAAACTTGCAACTCTCTTATGGTTGCAGTTTATACTTGTTTATTAGAGACGAGTAACCTTTTGTGTGTTGTTACTTAGAGCAGCCAGGAGATGTGAGTGAGGGAGACAGCTGCTAGACAGACAGCTTGTGCTTGGCAGTGTGTAGTAGTGTGCTGAGAGGCTTGGCCAGGTGTGGGTGGTGGTGGTGGTGGTGATTGTCTGTGCATGATGCCTGTGAGTTGAGCCGTGTGCTGCTGACGAGCCTTGCTGGTCTTGTCCTTCCTTTCTGGTTTGCTAGCGAGGGACTCATTGTTTGGACATGACTTTTTCTTTTTATGTTTCTGAATTTCAGTTAGCATTGGTAGTTTGTCTCATTTTCATTCCAATCAATTCAAAGTCATTAGAATGAGCCTTAAAATAAACATCAACAGGGCATTAAGCCCACATAACTTTATTAAACATGCATTTTTATTATTTGATTTTGAAAGAAATTAATTTACTAAGCCTTTCAAAATAAATAACAACAAAATGTCAAACCTTAAAACTCGAAACACATTTTGAATGAAACCTTGTACCAACTCTTTCAAGTTGCATTGACAAACTCATCAACATTTTATTCTATAAAAAATCAAACTTACACTTAAAGATACAAATGTACATACATACTTTATTGATTCACCCCTTCCTTCCCTCTTCTACCCACCCACCTGGGCTGCCACTGCACAGTTCCACGCTGAGTACAACCCGCAGGAGGATGAGTATGTCCACCACAGACTCACGCAAGCCTTCGAGACCTCCGAGCTGATCCGCTTTGCCAAGAAAACAGAAGAAGTGCTGATATGCGCCGGCGACTTCAACTGCATCCCCACTGACTTTGCCTACAGGATGGTGAAGTTTTATGCTGGTCTGGTGGACACTTACACTGATAGTCCCTGTAAGGTGTGTTGTTCATCCCTGTGTTGTTCAGAGTGCATTGCATGTGTCCTGTGTGACTGGTGATTGTAGAACACTTGTGTGTGTGCGTTGCAAAGTTGGTGAGAGTAAATAAGTGTGTGAGTGAGAGTTTTATCTTATTTTTGCATGCTTTTAGTCTCATGTCCTCATGAATTAAATTGAACTATAAAGTGTGATCCAGATTGGTAATGATGTTCAGAATTGTTTATCACATACTTTCAAGGTCCTTTTATGTAGATTACTCATTCATTTGCATCGTAGAGCATAAAATAAGGGAAGCTCTAAAAAGCCATCAGGCCTACAAGGGGCAGTCACTGCATGAAACATACCTACCTATTTTCACCTATCATTCCCATCCATAAATTTGCCTAATCTTCTTCTAAAGCTCCCTAATGACTTGACAACAACCTGATTACTACAGAGTCTATTCCATATTTGAAAAGTGAAATCAACTAACAATTCTGTGAATTTTTTTTCCTCACACAAGTACTGTCCCTCTCTCAAGCTGCAGCATTATTACGTGTTTACAATTTCCTCAGACACCTGGCTCATGTGGGGAGACCAACCAGACTCCAGCCAATAGCTACACGAATGTCAAGACTCTGATCACGAACCCTTCAGGGAACAGGATTGACTACATATTCTACCAGGCCTCCTCCACGCACAAGGTACACAAGCTAAATGCTAAGCTTCTGGCAGATAGCACAGCACTGAGTCACTGCTTGCAGTATTCCAGTGGGTGTTTTAAGCAAGGTGTTCCCAGGTTGTGGATGTGATATGTTCTGTGTTGCAGGTGAAGACCAAGCTGTGTGACCAGCCATGGCCGCAGCGTGTGCCTCAGCGGGACTTCAGCTTTTCAGACCATGAAGCAGTGCGGGCCATCATCACCATCACTCCTGTCAAAGGTGGGCTCTGTGATCAGCATCATTCACTCATGTGTTCCTACCAGAGTTGGGCATCACTAACGAATTTGAACTTCCATTATCACAAATCTGCTAACTTATTCTGTAACTTTCACTATCGCAATTCTGTAAATTTTGAGATTTAATTTAAATCACAATCACAAATCTGCTATCACAAATAGTTACTACACAATATTTGCAGTCTACTGCCACAAAACTTGACCCTGCATATGCAAACTTCAAACAAAAATTCTATTATCAATAGCTGGGAACTGGGCTGGGTCCTTCATGTGTTAGTGGAGGTTAGCAGAAGTAATAGCGCAAAAGCTAATCTGCAAATTAGTGACCTTTTTGTCACAGACGCAAGTGGAATGGAACTTCCACTATTGCTGATTTGCCGACTAATTAGCAGAAGTGCCCAGCACTGGTTCTTACCTACCAGTACACAGTTCTCTTTTAAATTCCAGTAATACTAATTATTTCTTAAATGTTTTTATTCCTGGGCACACAGCAACCACAGACATTATTTTTCCACCAGTATTAGGTGGTGTCAAAACCATTGGTGGGTGACGTGGAGAGATATGCAACAATAACTTGCAGAAGTCAGTTTGGGAATGCACGCACTTGTGTCATATCTATACTAAAACTGTTAACATTTAAGTGTGGCCAGGTCTGTCGAGTTGTCTGGTCATATATTATCAGTGCTCCGCTTTCCCATGCACCTGGATAAAACTATTTGCATGGTGCTTGGACCCCAACACTAACTGAGACATCATTTTTGGCACTGACAGTATAACACTCACACACACTGTATTATAGTATTACCAGGCAGCTTTCTCAAAAACAATCGGGATCAATAATAAATTAACATACCTTGTATTCCTCTTGGGTAACAGTTCTCTTCGTCCTTCTCTCGTGGAGTTTGGTGCCTTCTTGATTTCATCCCCTCAATACTCCAAAACTATATATAAATTAAATTAACTTTCTTTCTACATTTAGATTTGTGTGTGTGTGTGTGTTACCATTTATAGCACACTCCTAGAGCCCCACCTGTGGCCATGATATATTCCAGTACTGTTGGAGGATATTTCTGTCTTATGTCAAATGTTGCTGTCACTCACATTTATAATTTACTCCAGAACACCACCACCCCCCGTCTAACCCATGTCTTTATCATCCCAGATGAGGATGCAACAGAGAACATCACGGAGCTGCAGGCACAGACGGATGCCCTGCTGGAGGGTGCAGCGGTGTGTGAGCAGGGCCTGAAGAAGGTGGCTTGTAACAGGCGACTGTACCTCACCCTGGCTGGGTTGGTGCTGGGCCTGGAGCTTGCCTACCTGGCCGTGCTCTCCCTGGACCTGTCCCTGGGTGCACTGATGGGCCTGTCTGTGCTGTCCATGGCTGGCATGCTGTTGTTGGCCTACCTGCTGCACATGGGCACAGTGTTCAGTCACCTGGAGTACAGCGGCGTCCAGGCGGCTCGTTTGGCCATCAAATGCCACCTGGAGAAGCTTACAGAGAGGAACGCTCAGGTGGAGCAGGAGAGGAAACACTCATCCTCGTTCATCAAGTAGCTACCGGGGAGTTCCTGGCTGCCAGTGCAAGTAGCATCCACAGTGGAGATAACCTGTGAGGGCAAGAAAATTAGTGAAGGCATCTTGCAGGCAACCTAAGTGCTACAGTGGCAGCCTGGAACTTGCTCCTGGGACTGAAAGTGACTCTCTAAGGAACATGAGTGCTGGAGTGACTGTTCAGGGCAAATGCTGAGGCCAAAATGTAAGTTGGAAACTTGCAGGCAGTAAATACTGAAAGTGACTAACATGGGACACAAGGAGTGAGCGAATGTTCAGGGCATCCGAGGCAACTCATCCGACACTAGGCCAAAACACACACATCTTCAGGGAGAGGAAAGCCAAAAAGACACATAGTGGACCATTTAGCACTGGAGAAAATGCACCGGACTGGGTAATCCAAGTTGTAAGAGGAACCAAAAAAATCACATGCCAGCAGCAGAGGATGCCTGCCACTGCTGCTGGTGGTGATTCCCTGCATTGAGCATCAGTGCGCTCAAGAGTAGTGCTGCGGGAGCCTGTATAGTTTTCCCTGCGGCGAGTAACCCACGACAATACTTCACTCGTGATAATACTGCTGCTGCTGTGTCCTTTCTAAAACTAAAACCCCTTCCCCTCCTGCAGCATAATCTTCCTCCCTCATGTATCTTGCTTGTCTCTCTACCTTAACTTCCATCTTCACCATCTGCCTGTCTGTATGTGAGGTTTCTGTCGTAGTGTCTTCTTTGTGTGAATCTGTGTGCTTCCCTTGCTTCTTCCCTTCCCTTCCCCTCGGCACATCTCGACACTAGGTAGTCATTTTGTACCTCAGCTTGAAGCAGCTTGTGTCCATCTTCCCCTGTGGACTGTGATCTATAACTCTAGTTCAACATATTGTACATAACTTGCCTCTATTTTTGTAGCATTCTAGCCTTTAAGATTCAGCTCGGGCAACTAATGAGCCACACTTGAATTTCTACCAAAAGAATTTTACCATATATAAAAGAAAAAAATATATAATATAAAAAAGACATTGATTGAATTCTACAATGTGTGATTTTAAGCAAGCCACCACATCTACAGTGTGATGGTTGTACTGCTGTTGTCTTTCCATATAATATGCAGTGTATACATTCTGATAATTCTATGCAGCAAATCATCATTCACATGCACCAAGATATCTTGTAACAACCGCCTGTTGCTTTAGTACTTCACCACAGCAAAGTCTCCCCCTTCCACCACCAGCACTCACACCTGTGGCAGTGGCAGGACAGTCTGCATGAGCCTGCCGGGGTCACAGGGACCACAGCTGTTTGGACCAGCTGCAGGCCCCCAGACTGTCCACCCACTACTTAGTTCCTAGCTAATGTAAGTGAAGCAAATGGAAGAAATGGCAGCAAGACATGAGTGTATTAGAATTAAGATCCCATGGCTGTACAATGAAAAAAATTACAAACTGCTAAGTGATGAAGGTGCAGTGAGCCCTCAGTGTGACCAGGAAGTTAAAGTAATGAGTAAAAATGGTAATTTCAACTTGAACATTACTGTAGCATTCCATACAGTGCACATAGTCATCACCCATCATACTGCCCAGCCTAGGATAGTTTGAATTAATTCCAAGATATACAGCTTTGTCTTGGCTGCCATGTGTGGGATTGCTGGCCTGGTATATAGAGAGATAGAAGATACAGATTTTTTTTTTTTGTGGGGAACAACCTGATCCTTAATTAAACCCTTTTACTGTTATTTGGTACACCTTTCCTTCATTACTAATCTGAGACATCTACAGCCACCTCCAACTTCAAACTGGCCAGAAATGACAAAATCTATTCTTTTAATCCCTCTGCTTTCTTTTAGATGCTTATAAAGATTTCATGCATTTCTTCTGTTGGTGTTAATTGTTTTTGTATCACAGTGAAAGGGTTAAATCAGTGTCATGATAGTGTTTTTGTGGCACTTTAATACTGTCACTTGGTCCTCCCATGTTCAGGTCCAAAACATTAAGGGCTCACTGCACCATGCATCTGCTAAACCATGACAGAACCACTAAGCTGCTGTACCTTTAACTCAGCCAGCTCAGCACAAGAGGGAAAACTTGCCAGCCACACAGCATGAGGTGATGGGCGCTGAATGAGGCTTTGCTGTCATCTAATATTAATCTGATTACCTACACATTTTTTAGTCGCTAACACCACCACCACCACCACCACAACACCACAACTGTTCCCGCCGACCACAGCAACCCTCTCCTCTGTGCTAGGAACGTCAAGCCACACTACCCATATTTTTTACATTAAATTAATATATGTGTGTACGTATGCATGTGTATGTCTGTACTTGTGCGTGTGTGCTTTGTGTGTGTTTGTGTGTGCATGTGCGTGTAAGAAATGGTGTTGCTCAAACTGTCATAATGTGATAAACCACCAAAAAATGTGTGAAAATTTTTTATCTACATTTTACTTTTGCAGTACTTAAGAGTTTCCATTTGTGTTTTTTTTTTTTTTTTTTTTTTTTTTTTTTTACTGTATTTATCAAGTGTTTAGATAATGAATACCACATGCATACACTTTATTGTTATATTGTTGTTGTTTGACTTTTTTGAAATGATGGGTCTATATTGTGAAGATTGGGAGGAGTGAGTGACGCGTGCTGGGTGAGTGAGTGACTTTCCAGTAGCTCTGTGATGTGTGTGTGTTCGCTGTTCGTTACTCATTGTCAGTAAAAAGGAAAAGAGTGTGTGTGTTTGTGCATTTCCTTCATTAGAATCACCACCGGGAGAAAGAAAGAGAGAGAGAGAGAGAGAGAAGGAAAATAATTCTCATGTTGAGAAATAAGAATATAATCCCTACCTAAAATATAAGAATTTAAATCTCAGAGGAAAAGAGTGTGTAGTCCTCATTCTAAGAAAATAAGAGGCTATCCATTTTAGAGAAAAAAGAGAATAATCCCATAGAAAAATAGTTATAATCCCCACTTAGATAAAATTATAATCACATGAGGGAAAGGAATGTAATAAAAAAAATCATTCCCACTTTTGAAAAGATAACTGCCTAATTCCACTGTAGAAGAAAATTATCACTAGAAAAATTAATCCTTAGCTGTCACCCACACTCATCAAACACCTTGACTCAGCAACACCTCTGTGCCACACCACTGCTTTCAAAAGACTAGTTAAAGTTACACTGGTTTTTAAGGATGTTTTTACACTTCTAGGGACAGATTAACAAGATATCTACATGATTAACAGAAGAAACACTCTTAGGAATGCAGGTCATCTCTCAGGCCTTTGGAAATAGTCATAGTGGTACAGCAAAGCGTTTCAGAACACTTGCCTTACCAGGGTCATGATAAAGGTATTCATAATTGTAAAATAAGTGAATAAAGAAGATATACTCGTTCTAATAGTAAACAGCCAAGGCAGGACTCTGGGTAATGAATACAAGCTAGGGAAGTTTAGGTTTAAAAAAGAGATTGGCAGGAACTGGCTCACGGACAGGAAGTTTCAAGAGAAGGTTACATGACTGTATGGAAAGGAAAGACAGATGGTAATATGAAGGCTGACAGGGGGAAGAGGATAAAAAGACGTTCATGGTTATGGCTAGTACAGGATTCGAGTCATAATTATGTAAAGTACTCAGAGTTGTAATGTTTTGGTGTGTTTAAATGTTAAGGTGATGCACCAAGCTAGTATTGCTTTGAATGCTGTCAACCTGTGATCACTTGACATTCAAGCTTGTATAAAAATTTTAATAAGAGTCTACCTGATTTTAACCAAGAGAGGTAATCATGTATACTGCAGAAAACATATTTTTTTTAATGAGAGGCTTCAAGTCACACAAGCTTTTTAATGACTTCACATTAAATCACACAATAGATGAGACATTGCACAGTGTAAGCCACCGGACCAGTTTAAATTTGGCGCTTGAATAAGTAATATGTTGATAGAATGGATTATAATTTAGCTTTACATGTTTATACTTTACTGTAATTTACTTGTTTTATTTTCTTTTAGAATAGCATAATATGAGAGAAGTTGGTGCATATTACTGGAAGCGGAAAGACTATTGGGTGTGTAGTGCGCGCAGGCAGAGAGAGAGAGAGAGAGGAGAGAGAGTGAACAGACGTCAAGCATGGAGGGACGGTGTTTGAAGGGCGCTCGTGCATCTGTCTTATATAATCTTGATTTTCGCTGAACAAGACGGTGACGCGGGCCATGGCTACCTCTGTGTGATGGAGCAGGCTTGGTGTATACCGAGAGGTGCTTGGGAGTACCGGGAGCTGCTCATGTGGGCCAGAAAAGCTCATGATATTGGTAAGTGACCAATCCACCACTTGTGCAGCTGCTGGAGTTTGCACAGTTTCTTTTCTCAAGACGCCACTTTGTAATAGGTGGTAATTTTGCTAGTGTTGTTTTTATATAATAATTCCGTGTCACGCACAACAACGAAGTAGCATTGTTAGGTTACGTTAGTGCCCATGTTTTACTAAATTTTTGTCAAATATTACTTTTTCCCTTATTTTTTTTATTCCTAAAGCTCATAATCCACATATTTTCTCCTTTTTAGGAATACCTACTAACGTTCCTAACCGTCAGGACAAAATACCCATGAATTAATCACAACAGAAAATTGAAAACCATCGAAATTCAACTTAACAAAATGTTATCAGCTGCTCTCACTTATCATAAGCTAATACTGTCACTAAATGGACCCACATGACTATGCTTTTATATATGCTCGTCAAATATAACCGCCATTGCCTGGTTTTGGTGTGACGAAGGCTTAAGTGAGGCAGAATGGCATTTATCTTCCCTACTGGTACCGCCGCCATGATGGATTCGCCTGTTGGAACCTGTCGATATTCTCATTTATTTTATATTTTTCCAAACTTTTTTATTTCGGCTTCTAAGTAATGTTTTATGGTTTCTAAAAATATTTCGATATTATTGAAGTGTTTTTCTTAGTTCTGTACAAATATGTTGATTTTGCACGCGTTTTGTACGTATATAACGGTTGTTTCCTGGTGCATTTTTCATACCCTGTCAAATTATTTTTTTTTATTTAAGCTTGGAATTAAGTTTTTATTGCTTCTAAAAATTGCTCATGATTTTTTGGTGTTCTTGATTCCTGTTAAGGTAAGTGTGTGGCCTTTAGAATTATTTATAGCCCTGTTAAAAGTCGGTTTTTCATCGTTTTATTAAAATAAAATTTGTTTATTCCAGCTTGTAACTAACTTTAAATTATTTGTAAAAATAGTTCAGATTTTTTTAAGTGTTTTGCATTCCTGTTAAGTCAAATTTGTATGAGTAATTATTGTCTTTAACTATTTCAAAGTTCCAACATTTTTTCATATCTTTCACTTGGAATTTCTTTATTATTACTGAGGTTTGAAATGTTTTGATATTCTAGGTATTAGTTAAAGTATACGGCAAGTGAGAATATGTAAAGCAATCCAGTCTAGATGTAGTATTTCAAAATGCGATTTTCAAAATGAAATGACAACACACGTATATAACGGACCCTGTGACGTCATCAATCGGCATGACGTCATTAGACCGATACCCCCGTTCTTCCAGTCTCTCTTGGTCAATATTTAGTGTAGTCAACAGTGTTTTCCCGGTGTAATGAGAACACTGCTAAGTTTATTTGTGCATAGATGAGTCGTAGTTCCTGGATAAGTGTGTATAATGAGTGTGTGCATGTGTGTGGGGGGGTGGGGGAAAGTGAGGGAGCGGGGGTGTGCTGGGTGACCAGCAAGCCTGCCGCACCTCACCACCTGGCCTGTCACTGCTCCTGCCTGCCTGCCTGCCTGCTTCTTGTTGTTATGTGTGTGTGTGTGTGTGTGTGTGTGTGTGTGTGTGTGTGTGTGTGTGTGTGTGTGTGTGTGTGTTTCCCATAGGCTTCACCACCTCTTCAGTCCTCACTACCCTCCCTCTCCTTATCCATCCTCACTGTCACGCGCCCCCTCTCCCATTGTCTGTACTTCACTGTGTTTCTCAGTTTCAGTCTTTCCAGTTTAATGCTCTTTCTATCTTGCACCCATACTCTTGACTTGGTATAAAATATATGTACAGCCTTAGTGTTCTTGTATTCTAAACATAGCGTCATATGGCCTCTGTAGCCTGGCATAGCCCTCTTTTAGAATGTTACAATTACAATTACCATCCATTAGAGATGAATCCAGCAGGCCCTAAAGTGTCTTCACCTTGTAGGAGGGGCATGTGTTTAAGGTCCACGAATATAATATACTTTAATATAATAATAGGACCACATGAAGAGGAAGTAAGGAGAAAGGCAGCAGGTAAAGAAAGAAGAAACTAAAAAAAAAAAAAAATGTAATTAAAATAAACTTTGAAAATCACCCCAGAGAACAAGAATTAATAGTAAACTCTCCACTTTGCAAGAGGAGCATATGTTTCTAAGTTTTCGAATATAATACAGTAAGAACTGGAGTAGTAATAAGTAAAAAGAAATGACAGAGTTAAGGAAAGAAAACAATGCAAAAATCAACATAATTAATAAACTTGAAAAAAAGCCTCAAAAAAAAAAAAAAAGATAAGTAAAATCTCAAAAATTAAGGTAACCTTCCCCGGGGTGAAGACTGGTTGAAGCTCTCTTCCCCTTCTCCCCCCCCCCTTCTCCTCGCCATGTCAGAATAACCTCAAACTCAACAAGGGTTGCAGAGGCGGTTTTTATCCGTAATTGTGTGTAAATAGTCAGTATGGTGGGCACACAGGGCCACAGGGGAAGAGTAATAAATTATTGGGATAATTGCACCACTGAAGACTTTTAGTGACAAGTCCATTTTGGCGTGTGTATTTTCGCGTTTTATTTGTAATTAAGTGTTTATTATTATTATTATTATTATTGCTTGAATTAAATTAATATATTTGTTGTATGTTTGGTTCAAACATCTGATTTATTACGTCAAAACTTCATTCATAACTTTTGTGGGAATGTTTTGTTTGCTATGGTTTTTATCTTGCTTTTCATGTTTTGTGGTGAATGAAGCGTTTTGATAATGATAATGTGAATGATACGTATGAATAATTTTCTTCCTGTATTGTCAGATTTGAAACGCGGTACACGTGCCAGATTGGTATCCCTCACGTCTTCTCCCGTCTTGAAATTCTTAACTCAGCATCGGATTCTGCCCTCAGCCCGTCGCCAGCGTACTACCCCTCCGCATCAATTTGCGAACCCGTGAGGAAGGCGACAAACAAAACGTAGGCTGTAGACGGCAACAGTCACGCAAACTTTTGTGCTCAAATGCTGAAAAGAAGACACTGAAACTCTTAGCACGTAAAGGAAGATTGAGGAGAGTGACATAAGAAGTTACTCAAAACATAAGAGGTTCAAATAATAATAAAGCATCAGTTCCCTCAATATGTGGCCAGCGGGTCGTCGGATGGTGAGTGTGGTGCCTCGCCTTGCCTTCGCAGCGGCCCGGTGCACCGCCACGGCCTCGGGACACGCCAAGGGGGAGTACTCAACGGACAAGGAGACTCACTTCGGGTTTGAACATGTGTCAGAAGAGGAGAAGGCTCAGAAAGGTACACGCTTTCTCCTTCCCATGACTGCTTGCTTTTTTTTTTTTTGTTTTCTTCTTCTTCTTCTTCTTCTTCTTCTTCTTCTTCTTCTTCTTCTTCTTCTTCTTCTTCTTCTTCTTCTTCTTCTTCTTCTTCTTCTTCTTATTATTATTATTATTATTATTATTATTATTATTATTATTGTTATTATTATTATTATTATCTTTTCTGTTGTGTATCAATGATAGTCATTTCCTTCAGTTGTCTCTTAGGTTTTATGCTCAAATCTGACACCTACTTTACTAATAATCTGGTTTTATGGAAGTAAATTTAGCCTACTAATTTCAAGACAGACCATTTATTCCTGGGCAAAAACATGCTTTTCTTAAATCATTATCTCTTTATACCTTATTTCGTTGAGTATAAGTTGAGAGCTGAAGGTCAAATATTTAGTCAAAAGATTGGTGGTCAACCTAAACACAGGGATCAGATTTCTTAGTTTGAAAATTCAGGAATCCAAACATGATGGGAAGGGCCAGTTTAAACCTAACCCAACTTAATCCAACCAATCTCTTGGATGGAAATGCTTATATTATTTCAGTATTATCTGGAATATGTACATGGCCTGTTTAGACACTGTTGTCCTGTCTTGCACCACACATGCAGAATATATACTCACTTTTTTTCCAGTGCACAAAGTGTTTGAGAATGTGGCTGACAAGTATGACCTGATGAATGACCTTATGTCGGGCTTCGTTCACCGGGCGTGGAAGGACCACTTCGTTTCCCGTCTGCAGCCCAGACCCAACACAAGGCTGCTGGATGTGGCTGGTGGGACAGGTGAAGGCAGTAGTTGGATTGTGTATTTATAAATGATCTTCATAAAGTGAGGGCAGGTGTACTTTCTCTTCTCTGTCAGGGGCCAAGGGGTTGAGAGAGTGGTATGAATGGGTGAGAATCTGAAAATTATATGTCTTGTCTTGGCTGCCCGTAATTTTGTGGGAGACAGCCTTTGTATATGTATGTATGTATATATGTATGTATGTAATTCATATAAATATATCAATCATGGGTTCTGGATTTTATATTTAATGCATTTTTACTATTCTTTAAGTAATTTTTGTGGCTTTTGATTGCTAATGAGTTTTTCTGTTCATAAATCAGAATATGTGGCAGCTGATCATTTCTAACTTAAAAACTTGTATATTAAACATTTATAAGTTGCAATATTTCTGTGTGGGTAAGTGGTGCTTGATGAGGAGCAGAGGGGCAAAGACCAGATGTATGATATGTTTGGAGACAATGAAGGGGGCAGTCTTGTGCTGAAACTGACCATTACTTCCTTGTATTTCCAGGTGACATTGTGTTCCGCTACATCCAGCACCTTCGTTATGCCAGTCTGGGGGCCAGGGTGGGTGCTGCAGCCTCCCCTCAGCACACCACCACCACTGACAGCAGCACCAGCGACAGCAGCAGTAGTGACAGCGATAGTGACAGTAGCCAGCGACTGTATGAGGTTATTTCAAATCTTTTATTACTGACTAGCTAAAATAACAATCTAGCTTTGATATACTTGTGTGGAAAATTCATTCAAACTTGTGCAGGGAAAGACTTGGTCTCTGAAAAAGTAAAGTAATATGGTGTTAGTGTAAAGTTTGGCACTTGATAGATGTATTCTGGCAAGGCTTTAAGAAGAAAATGTGATGGTTAATGGAAAGAACAACATTTAAATCATATTGTAGTCTGTTTATCTTTTTGTAACATCATCATAGTCATCATCTGTTCTGTGATGTTCATCTTTTACATGTCTTCAGCTAGTTTCCAGGTTGTCTTTGGCTCTCCTTCCATCTTTCTTCAATTCCGGTACTCTTCTGAGCATGTGTATATCCTTGTAAAATGTGTAGGCAATTTGCTGCTTTAGTATATGTATGCAGCAGGTCATATCATGTTACAAGGAGATAAATTGACTATGAGATAATTGAAAATGAGCAGAGAGTTTACAGCAGGCTTTGTTTCTCCAGATCAGTGTCTGTGACATCAGCGAGAGCATGCTGGGTGTGGGGCGGCAGCGGGCAGAGGCTCTGGGCCACCGGGGCATCGACTGGGTGTGTGGTGATGCCCAGAAGCTTCCCTTTGAGGAGGGGGAGTTTGACTGCTACACAATAGCTTTCGGTATCAGAAATGTGGTGGATGTTCAGAAGGTGAATGAAACCAAAATTTTCTCCTTCAGTAGCTCTATATTTTCTTATTCATCTGGCTTGTGTGTGTGTGTGTGTGTGTGTGTGTGTGTGTGTGTGTGTGTGTGTGTGTGTGTGTGTGCGTGTGTTCCTGTGAAATTCCCAGGCTCTTATTTGCACATGAGTTATCCTTTAGTAACAAAGCAACCAGTGTCACTTGAGTTGTGGATGTTCAGAAGATAAATTAAATCAAAACTTGCTCCTTCACTAGCTCCATGTTTTCTTATTCATCTGTCTTGTGTGTGCTCTGTGAAATTTCCAGCTGTTTATTTACACATCACCAATTACCTACATCCTTTAATACCAAAGCAACCAGTATCACTTCAGCCAATAACATCACCAGATTGTCATGAGCTGACAATCTGGTGATGAGTGTGGAAATATTCACACATTCTGAAGGGTCAGTATAACAAATGCCATTAAGATAACCTAACCTTTACTGGATTGTATGAATAAAGGGAAAAATTAACATCAGCTATTTAAGTATCTGTACTGTTCTTTATAGCATCTCACTTTACTGGGATTGTCTGAAGGAAAGCTCAGTAAATTAACATCATCCTTGCTTTTCTGTTCTCATTGATGATGGCAAGTCACTGTAGTGGATTAACTGATGATTTGGTTCCTCAGGCGCTGGATGAAGCCTATCGAGTGCTGAAACCAGGGGGAAGATTCATGTGTCTGGAGTTTAGCCACGTGAAGAATCCGCTCGTGCGATGGTAGGTAGTGGTTGTGGTGGATGAATGGTGGTAGGTGATGGGTGAATGGTGGTACGTGGTAGTGGTGGATGGATGGATGGGTGGTGGTACGTGGTGATGGTGGTGGGTGTTTGGGTATGTGTGGTAATTTAATGTGGAAGTGATTGGCTATTTATCAATCAATTATAGATATTTACATTCCATGAAATTTGGATAAGCTACAGGTTAGTTGGCCATTTATCAATCAGTTATAGTTATTTACATTCCATGAAATTTGGATAAGCTGCAGAGTTACAATTTTCCAGTGAGGTATTTTTATTTATTTGTTTTTAATTTTTATTATTATTATTTTTGTGTTTTTTTGTGGTATATTCGACTTACTGTTTGGCTTCCTCAACTTTTGAGTATGTATTGCCCCTCTGAAGTGGCTCCAGGTATACATGTGCATTGTGCTATTATACACCTATTGCATAAGACACAATTACATTTACACTACCTGTTAGTAGAGTAAACAGTTACAGCAACAATAACAACAACAACATAATAATAATAATAATAATAATAATATTAATAATAATGATAATAATATTCAGTTTATTAATCTTGCCACCTTACAGTTGAAAATCCACCTATTACATATAACTCGCATATTAAAATACATACTGCATCTTCAGTATACATTAACCGTAAGGAAGAATCTTACAATTTGACGTGAACTGGCATGCCTGCAGTTCCAGACCTCACCATTATCACCCTACTTCTTTACTCTGTCATGTCACACTTGTTATAAAGCTGCACTAGTTGTAGTTTTCACTTACTCATCAACTCATGACACTGCTCAGGTCTCTCACTCTCTCTTCATCCCTGTGGACTTGGAGCTCACAGTAATTATATTAAACCTTATAGTGGCTTTTTACACTGCATTTAGTTTCTACCCTAGCTGTTTCTGACACACTGTTGGAGGGCCAGCCTGGTGAGAGAATGTGGTGAGTCTTCATCTGTATGTAAAAAATGTGTATGAGATGTCCAAAGTGTCTTGTGTTGCTCCTGCAGGGCATATGACCAGTACTCCCTCAACGTGATCCCCCCAATGGGCCAGGTTGTGGCTGGGGACTGGGCCAGCTACCAGTATCTAGTGGAGAGCATCAGAAAGTTTCCAGACCAGGTATGTTAAGGTGTCAATCATATCTGAGGTGTCCTGTGTTAGAGGATGTGTTCATTCCAGTAATATCTATCTGTTAACTCATAGATGAATGCTTGGGACTTGTGTGGGTGGCCTTACCTAAGTCACTCCAATGTGCAACAATTTACGACACTAAAAGCAATGCACAGTGTCTACAGGCATATACTGGAAAGCAAAAAAGGATTAAGTCTTTCATTGTGATATGTAACAACTCACAGCACTAAAAACATTGCATGAAATCTTCATAAGCATCTATAAGAAAGAAGGGAGATAACAAATAAAAGATTTTGCAATTTTTAGCCAGTACAGTGTTTGGGAGTCTCAGAGTAGTTAGTAAATAAGAAAAGATATGTCAAATAGCAGTGAAATGGTTATGAGAATTTATTTTCTATTGTCTAGCTAATGAAATGTTTACAGATAACTGTGGAACAAAAGAAATGTCTAAGAGTAGTTTGTGATTAAGGAAAGATATGTCAATAACAGTGAAAGGATTAAAACTTGATAATTTGATCCAGGCTTGTCTTCTAGTACAGAATGCTTCAGTTTGTCTTTGTGAGTCTTGTGTTGCCATGAGAACTTAAATCTATGATGGTAATGAGTGTGATAGAGATGAAAGCTTGTGTTGGTATCTCATATGTGCTTTGATAATTCCAGGAAACATTTAAGGAAATGATAGAAGAGGCTGGATTTAGAAACGTGACCTATGAGAACCTGACACTCGGAGTTGCTGCCATCCACAGTGGGTTCAAAATATGAATGTTGAGGGAAGGAAAGGTATGCCACTGTTGATACCTCCTTGTTACTAATTTATTGGTAGTTTGCAGTATTGAAACTCAAACCACAATGTACATAGATTTGTATAGATTTGTTATTTAATATAAAGTGATGTTGGTATTATATATGTCCAGAAATACACCACATTTGTACCACCAAGATTTGTTTTTGTGGCCCAAATGTTGCTATTTTAATTCAGCATTTCCCAAGGTCTAGAATGGTGGGGGATGGGCAGGAACTGGCTAGAGGGAACAGAAGCATACCACAACCTTCACATTTTTATATAATTTCCATTTCCTTTTTCCATTTGGGTACACTTTGGCAATGCTGATAGTAGCAGGGGCAGCAGTGGTGGTGGTGAGGTGGTAGTAGTAGTAGTAGTAGTAGCAGTAGTAGTAGTTGTAATAGTGGTGATGGTGGTGAGGATGATGGTGATTGCAAACCTTTCTCAGAAGTTTGATATTCAGCTAAATGTGAGCTTTTGTCTGAGCTTCTGTTGAAATGAAAGAGTTGTGAGGTATGCATAGCCACACAGCCAGACCATCTCCTGTATTATTTATTTATTTATTTACTTACTCATTGTGGAGAATTCTTGTTAAAGGCAGAATTTCTACAAGTCCGGTATTTTTCTATGAAGGTTCTTGTCAGTCCCAGTTTGAATTATGTTGGTTTTATATTCACACTTTTGCAAATTTGTGAGATAGACAGATTTACCAGTCTTATTACTATATATTTTTCAACTGCCATCCTTAGTGAAGACATCTAGTCTATACATCCTTACCTTAACCTTCCCTTCTATAACTTTCCCATCCTGAGTGAAAACATCCAACCCACACATCCTCATCCTTTCTAGATCCTCTCTCCTATGACCTTCTACAGTCTCACAGATTCATTGTTTCTGTAAATCTCTGGCTCTTTCTATATTCAGCTCATTAGGTTAAAAAGCTAAAAACTGGGTAAAAACATGGTGGTCGGTGATGGTGGTGGTGGTGGTGGATGGTGATAGGGGATGATGGATGGTGATAGATGGTGGTACTTGATTTTGAATAATGACAATTGCTGTGCTGTTTCCTCTTGCTTTGCTGTTAGAATAGTTTCCTTTTTATTTTTTAAGTAAGAGGGGTGCTGGCCAAGGGTGACAAAATTTATATAGAAAAAAAGCCCACTGAGATGCCTGTTTAAGAAGAGTAAAAAAGATTGACTGTATTGGGTTGCCAGGAGTTGGTGTTTGGAGGGTAAACAGTCTGGTGGTCTTCGCTATACTTGTGTTCCTCGTGAAAGTGAAGCAGATGATCAAGGTGAAGTGAAAGACGACATTTTGAAGGTACAATGGATATGTTTTATTACTGATTCAATAGATATTTAGATTTTTTGTTCCACATAGGAAATTAGAATGCTGAAAAAGTTGATGGAGTAAAAAGAGCCATTATGAAGGTATAGTAGTCATGTTTTGATAGTGACTGAGTAATTCTTGTATTTTGATTTCATGCCACAGAAGCTGTTGTTGTAAGTAGACAGGTTGTATTCCACACCTCCCTACATTAGGAGTGTCACATTACAAACACTTTTGAAGCAAATATTAAGAGCTGTGATGAGACAACATTGAGTACACAGTGAGGGAAGCTTGGAGGAGTTGCAGCTTGGTTCATGCAGACTGTTGTGAAGGGTTGTCAGTGCAGCAGAGCACAGCACATGGGAGACTCACACACCTGGTGCACTTGGTCAGGTGTTCATCAGGAGGACAAATTGGAGGACTTTTGTTGTTTTGTCTTTCAGCCAGAAGAGAGGATGGATGAGGTGTCCAAGTCTTTCTTTGGCTGCTTGGACACACACACACACACACACACACACACACACACACACACACACACACACACACACACACACACACACACACACACACACACATTTGGCACCATTTGTGGAATGTTAATATTATCATCAAAATAATATACATGATAACCCATGTCTTGACTCTGTCTGGAGAGGTGACCCTTTATGTGAGTCATCAAGAGGAGCCACAGTCACCAGGCTTGTTGTGAGGATTACCAGGAGGAGTTATGGAGTCACCAAGTCATGATGAAGGTCTCAAGATATCTATGAAGGTCACTAAGTGGTGTTTGAAACCACTGGTGGGTGTGTAGGTGGTCATCGGGGTCACTAGATGGTTACAAAGGTTAGTAGATGGTTAAGTTGGTCACCTGGTGGTCATGGAGGTTACTAGTGGGTTGTAAGTCAGTAGATGGTTAAGTTGGTCACCTGGTGGTCATGGAGGTCACCAAGTGATGAGTTTACTACAGGCAGTCATGAAGTTCATAAGAAGTCATGTCAGTCAGAAGTGTCTGAGGTGTCCCTGGCCCCTGAGGGTGAGCAGGAGGGCAGCATGGGTGGCAGGCTCAGAGTGTCCTGGTCATGGCCACCAGCAGGAGATGGTGGGGCAGGGAGGCAAAGGGACGCCTGCCACCATGCACAAAGGAATTCACCCGCACAGCACCCGTCCTCTCATACCCCAGGAAGGTCTCACACAGCAGCTGTCAGGGAATAGAGTGGTGGTCTGTGATGGTCTGTACAGCTGTGAGGTAACCACAGCACACTCCATCATCAGCTTGTTAAGACTGAGTTAGTGGAGAGCCAGATTTGATGCATGTATGGGCAGAGATGACTGGTGGACTTCACTATGTGTTGCAGAAGGACTGCCACATGTAGACCTTCTGGCTATCTTCTGGTGTCCTTATGTTATAATTTTCTGGTGTTTTTTTAATAGTTTAGTGTCATTATAATATTACATTGGATTACACACGTACATCTTGCAGCATAAAGTATGATCTTTATTTCATCTCCTCGTAAGCAATGGAAATATTGGTCACATTTTGTTAATGGTGTCATCTTATAGGACAAAACACTGGTGATTACTGTACTTGTGTGTGTGTGTGTGTGTGTGTGTGTGTGTGTGTGTGTGTGTGTGTCACCCAGCACCCACCTGGTTGAGAGGGTTGGAGTTGACAGTGAACACGCCATGGTACAGCCTGTTCTTGGCCAGCCTCACCACCTCCTTCTCCAGGTGCAGCGACAGACGTACATTGTCCTTAGTGTGAGAGAGAAGTGCCATTATTATCATTGCTGCAGCTACTACTACTACTACTACTATTACTACTACTACTACTACTACTACTACTACTACTACTACTACTACTACTGTCATCCTCATTGTCATTAAAGCATACAAATCCCAAAACATATATGTATCTATCATTTTCTGTTCATCATAAAGGGAGGCTCAAAGAAACAGATTAAAAGGAGAATCTTTCCTCTCTGGACTCTATATTGCGGATTAGTAATCATTGTGTGAGAAGGAGGTGGAGGAGGAGGAGGAGGAGGGGAGATAGAAGAAGTTGGGAGAGTGTGAAAGATAAACAGCAGAATATTATGGTTTTGTAGGATATTGAACTGAAGAGCAGGAAGTGGAACATATGTGAGAGGTGGCTAAACAAGAGGCATTAGGAGAGTGGTGGGGAGGAGGTGTGAGGGAGGTGCCGGCAGTGAGGGAGAAAAGGAACAGAAGGGGATGGACAAGTGGTATGACTGAAGCCAGGTGGGGGTGCTTTGGTGACTATTGTTGGGGATTCTTCAAGTTTATGTATCTATCCATCAGAAGCTTTCCCCTGGAGCCTGCAGGAAAGTGTGTGTTGCAAGGCTGCTTTCCTGTCAATATTGTTATCTACATAGTAATATTAAAGTTCTCAGTGTTTTTCTGTGATGTTTTATAGCAGAAAATGTGTAAAGATATGATCACATTGAACTTGCCAGCAGTTTGGAGATAGAAGAAAACTAAGCTTGTCATCAGTTTAATCAAGAATTACAAAAGTTCGAAGGTGGTTGGGAAATTTAACCAAAAAAATAACTTAGAGATAGAAAAGAACAATTAAACTCCCCATCAATTTAGTCATTACCTCAAAAATCCAAATTTACGATTAATATAACCACTTCAAACTCAGTTCCCACCACGACCAACCCCTGTGAAGCTTGCCAGTGGTCCAGGTGTGAGGGTGGGGTGGGTGGAGCTCCGGTATAGCCACCATCAGCCTCCCTCCATGATAAAACCTCTCAAAATTTCACTAATCTGCCGGATCCTCGTTTCTTTCACGCCTCCCTTGCTGAACTTAAGAATTGGCAGTGCTAATGGGGCTGGCTGGGAGCAGTAAAAGAGAGAGAGAGAGAGAGAGAGAGAGAGAAGTTTCCAGGAATTATCAGTAAAGTGCATAACGAACTTGAGGGAGTGAGTGAATAGCTGGGTGAGGAAGAGAGGGAGTGAGTCATTGGGGGCCGGCACCTCAGTGGACCTTTTTTGTATTATAATTTTTGTTGCCCTTGGCCGGTGCCCCTTCTACATAAGAAAATAAATAAATAAATGAATAAAAGAGTGAATGAAGGAGAGAGGGAGAGTCACTGAGTAAGAGGGAGGGAGTGCGTCAGTAGTTGGCAAGGATAAGTGATACAAGGCCAGGAATGGAGTAGCTGGCTCACACATACACAATACCGGAGTAAATAGAACGACGGCGCTACCTCTCCCGCCGAGAAACTGCCGTGAGCTAGAATCGAGCCCGTAATCTCAAGGGCATGAGGCGAGCATTGCGCCACAGAGCCAAGTGAAGGAAGGAAAATGAAGGAAGCCACGAAGGGGAAAAAGGAGGAAAAAGGAAGTAAAGGAAAGGGAGGTGGAGGAAGAAAGTGAGGAAGGGAGGGGAAGTGAGTGAAGGAAACCATGAAGAAGAAGAGGGAGAAAGGGCAAGCGAAATGATGGAAAACGAGATGGGTAAAGGAAGGGAAAATGAAGGAAGCCACGAAGAAGCGCAAAAAGGAAGGAAAAGGATATGGATAAAGGAAGAAAGAAAGGAAGGGGAAAAAAGGAAAAGTGATTGTGATTGAGAAGTGAAGGAGATGGGGAGATGAAGTAAAGAAAAAAAATATATAATTAGGGAGATGAAGAGAGGAAGAAATGAAGGAAGGAAAAAAAAAGGAAGGAAGGAAGGGAAAACGAAAGGAAAACGTTATTAGGAAGGAGTAAAGGAGGTTGAGAAGGACTGACAAAGGGACGGGGAACAATGAATGGAGTGGAGAGGGGTGGGGGGGAGAGAGGAGGTGGTTAAAAGGGGTAGAGACAGGAGGACAGAGGGAGGACGTTGCCGAGGTGACACACACACACACACACGCACACACACACACGGCGGGATAAATTTTCCAGTGATATCCTGCTCGTTAAGTGATGTCGGTCAATATATTGGTCAGGTATCATCTGCAGCTGCGTGGGTTGAAGAGGAGGAGGAGAGGGAAGAGGGGGAAATGGAACAAGAGTGAAAATATAGAGGAAGAGAGAACATACACACACACGCACACCATAAAAAAAAAAAGCGGAAAAGAGAAAAGAGAAAAGAAGGAAGGAAAAGAGAAAAAAAAATGAAAGGAAGAGAAAAGGACTCCTACCCGAAAAAAAAATGCCACATGGAAGTAGAAAAAAGGGAGAAAATAAGGAAAAAAAAGAGAACGAGAAAACGAAGAAAAGTAAAAAAAGGAGAAAGAAAAAAATAAAGAAAGAGATGACAAAAAAAAAAAAGCAGATAGGATAAGAAGGAAGGGAATTAATGTAACGCAGGGGACAGCCAGAGAAGCCCACGCGTTGCAATGATGAGGGATGCGAGAGAGACAAGCGTGCAGCCTTACAACGGGAGGCAATCAGACCAAATGCCTCCCCGCCCCGAAACGCTCCAAGACACCCCGAGACACCGAGACACCGAGACACTCAACACGCCAGTTAACTAAAGCGGGCGAGTTGCCAAGGCCTGTATGAAGAAACGCTTTGCTCCCTTACCTCGGCAATTTTCCAAGGCCACGTAGATGACTACCCGGGTTCTCAAGACTGTTTCTCCTTTATTAATGCAGAAATATTGTTAACCTGTCACTGGAAACGTAAAATCATCCTCAAAATCCCGTGTAACTTTATCTAACTAGAGCTTTTTGAAAACAGAGGAGGAGAGGCGCAGAGGTGATTTAGAATACTGGCTCTTTTTGTTCTCACCTTGGGTATTTTCCACATAGATGATTATCCGGGTTCTCAACATCGTTTCTCCTTTTAGCAATGCAGAAGTTTTGTTTATCTGTCATTGGGAACGTAAAGGCACCATTAAAAACCCGTGTAGCTTCCTAACTAGAGCCTTTTGAAATTAAGGAATGTGCGGCGCGGTGTTTCAGAATGCTGGCTTTATTCTCCTGCCTGGCTATTGTAGTAGTTAGGGAGGTAACTACCACTGAGTAGTCAATTTCAATAAGTTACCTGAGGCGAGAGGCAGCTGCTGGTGGCCAGGTACAGGTTGTGCAGCCAACGCGGGGTGGTTGTGCACCCGCCACTCCTGCTGCTGCTACTGTTCCTCCTGCTGCCACCGCCGCTGTTCCGCCGCGTGCCCATAGTGCCCACTGTGCTGTTCCTCCTGCTGCCGGCGTTGGATGGGGAGGCCGAGGCGAAGATGCCCTCCTGGCGAAGGTAATGCCTGGCCTCCTCCTCTAGCGGGGCGTGCAGGCTGGCGATGACCTCCATGCTGGCCGGCACCTCCACCTGCGGCGGACGAAGTGGAGGAGGTGGAGCAACAGACAGACAGACAGACAAGAAGAAAGAGAGGAGGAAAAGGAAAGACAAACAAGAGAGAGAGAAAAGAGATCACAAAAGCAGCAACCGGAAAAAAAAAGTAGAAAAGATAAGCTTCACAAAGAAAGACAATAACACAAAAGACAAACAAGAGAGAGAAAGAGATAACGAAAGCAGCACCTGGAGACAAAGTAGAAAACATAAGCTTCGAGAAGAAAGAGAAGAAAACGAAAGACAAACAAGAAAGAAAGACATCACCAAATCAACACCACCACCACACAATTATCCCACTTCATCCCTCACCAGCGGCTCATTGAAGAGATCCGTATTGACAGCCACGCCCAGGATGCCTCTCTTGGGGTCCTTCACTACAAAGCTGAGGTCATCATGCACCAGACAAGGCCATAAGTTCCCCAGCAGGAGGCGGTGGGCAGCCCTGGTCACTCCTGCAGCCACGTCAAGAGGGTTTCGGGCCGCAAAGCTCTCCGCCACCATCTCGATCACTGTTGCCTTGTCCACTCCCTGCTGACGAAGGCGGTAAAGGTGGTGGTGATGGAGGCGGTGACGGAGGCGATGACGGAGGTGATGACGTTGGTTATAATGGGGAGGGAATTGAGGTTATTGAGTTAATGTGGTCATAAGTCGTTCCTGGGTAGAGAAAAAGGGAGGGGTGGTGTGTGTGACAGGGAGGAGAGGTGGGGTTAAAAGAGAGAGAGAGAGAGAGAGAGAGAGAGAGAGAGAGAGAGAGAGAGAGAGAGAGAGAGAATGTGTGTAGAAGTTCATGTCTGAATAATTAAGTGAATTTCTCTCTCTCTCTCTCTCTCTCTCTCTCTCTCTCTCTCTCTCTCTCTCTCTCTCTCTCTCTCTCTCTCTCTCTCTCTCTCTCTCTCTCTCTCTCTCTCCCTACCTATCAATACTTGAAACCAAACAGCTCACGGATAAAACTGATCACAATACATTACGCTGCAAATGATAAAAAAAAATACGAATCTGAATTGCATCATTAGCTTTCACGACTGAGTAAATGCAACACAACAACCATTTCCAAACTCCGCATTCGATGACCCTCCAGTGAACGTATCATAATATCTACGTGACTCGTGCACTAAACACCCAATTGATTCTGTGGTGAGGTTCAGAATGCTTATCTTCCCGCAGCCTCCCTTATGTTGTGTTCTGTTTACTAGTCAGTATTACTTCAATGCTTAACCTTCCGAATGCTGTGGCTGTTTTATGGTCTTACTTAGGCTGAGATTACGAGATTCTACCAAGCTCTACGGGTGCTGTGTTGAAACTACTGTAATGAGCTGTGATTTTTTTTCTTTTCATTTTTTTTTTTATGCAAGACGGTCACTGGTCAAGGGAAACAAAAGAGGGGGAAAAAAAAATCCCTGAGGTGTGTTGCGTCTTGTACAATTCTTGATCTAAAGCAGCTAGTTTTGTACGATTTCGAGTTCAACTGGACTAATTTAACCTTTTCACTGCGACACGAAACAATTAGCAGCACCAGAAGCAATGCGTGAAATATTTATAAGCATCTACAAGAAAGTTAGCGTTGAAAAAGAATGCATTTTGCAGTTTCTTCCCAATTCAAAGACTGGATGTGGCTGTAGAGCAAGTAAAGATGTCTCAGAGTGATTGGTAATTAGGGAAAGGTGTAACAAGTGGCAGTCAAAGGGTTAAGAGTTATTGGTAATCAGATTGCGAATAGTCTTTAAAGTAGTGTTCGTATAATTTCGTGTATCCGTATTATCTAAGTATTTACTAATCTACGTTTTCTTCACCTTTTTAATTAATATAAATCTGATTGCATATAGTCTTAACCCTTTTGCAGCCATGGTCGTCCTTTTGCTAAGCTTCCTGGCACTGTACACATTGTTTGAATGGAGACACAGGAGGGAAAAGAGAGAAAACAGAAGGTTAATATTGTCTTTTATGCTGCAGAAATATTTACGAGAGCTGAGGACAAGAGTAGTATAAAAAAAAAATTATAGGCATTGAAGTAGAAAGGGTTAAAGTAATGATAGTATAATTTCTTGAGTTTTAGTATGTCTGTCTTCTCTCAGCTTCCCTTATCTTCTTTTCTTATGTTTACTAATCTACTTTTTTTTTTTTATTCAGGACTCACTGGAAACTTGCATAGCCTTAAAAGTAGTGTTAGTATAAATGAATGTGTTTTAGCGCGCTTGTATTCTCGTAGCTCTTCTCTTCTAATATTTTGATTAATATGTATTTCTCTTTCCTCATCAGTCGACGAGTGAGGCTGCGGAAGTCACGCCTCTGTACTGAGGACACTGGCTGGTGTGTCCCTTCCACCACCACCACCACCACTACCGCCGCCGCCGCCGCCACGTAAAAGGTAAATGGTGCTTAATGTTCTGAGTTGTGTAGTTATTTCGTACGGTGTTGGTGCACCTAACCTAATCTCACCTTACTTAACCTAACTTAACCCAACCCAACCCAACCCAAGTATTCGCACTCTCTTCCTTTTTTATTTTATTTATTTTTTCCTTCCTTCCTTAATTCCTTCCTTTCTTTCTTACTTGCTTCCTTCCTTCCTTCCTTCCTTCCTTCCTTCCTTCCTTCCTTCCTTCCTTCCTTCCTTCCTTCCTTCATTCATTCATTCATTCCCTAATGCCCTTGCCTGCGAGACGGGAAGCGTGTGAAGCTGCGCCAGACGAATGCCCTTGGTCTTCCCGGCTTGCAGGGCGTGAGGACTCGCCCTGCAGGAGACAGGGAGATCAGGGTGAAGAGCGGGAATACCCATATCAACCACTGACTCCTCCTCCTCTTCCTCCTCCTCCTCCATGTCCCCTCTTCCTCCTCCTCCGCTGATTCCAAGGGTGATCTCCTCGGCTCTTCTGCTGCCCCTTCTGCCGGAGGTCTGCGTGGGGCTGGTGGAGGCTGGGGCGGGGCAGGGCGAGCAGAAGAGGTTCATCACTTCAGCCATGGTCTTTGCCTGATGGCGGCACAGCAGGGGAGAGAGAGAGAGGGAGGTTAGACTAGTGGTGGCAGGGTCTGTGTGTGGGTGAGGGGTGAGTGAAGGGGCAAGTGGAGAAGGAAAGGAGGTTAGACCAGTGGTGACAGGGTGTGTGTGTGTGTGTGTGTGTGTGTGTGTGTGTGGGTGTGACAGGTGAGTGAAGAGGGCGGGGGGACGTGGATGTCGTTTTCTCCCTCAGTGAATTTCATGATGAAGTAATTAATTAATCCAAGTCAGTGATTGGAGATTTTTTCTGCAGTGATCCCATAACATTAATTACCATTTTAATCTTATTTTTTATTGGTATTATGATTTTTTTTGGGGGGACACTATTTTGAGTCGAGGTTACTGTAATCGAGTTATTTCTAATGATGATAATATTAATAAATGTGTGCGTACTGGCTTTACACACACACACACACACACACACACACACACACACACACACACACACACACACACACACACACACACACACACACACACACACACACACACACACACACACACACACACACACACAGTCATAATGAATTGGATGAAACTAGAAATTTGAACAAAAGAAGACATGGGAACAAAGGTAAAGTAAATATGAGTCCAGAAATAGATAATGGTGACAGAAGTAGACATGAGGAACACAGATAGATATGGAGACAGATGCACAAATAAACAAACAGCACCAATACCTAATTAAGTAAACACTAACAACCCAAACATCACCAGGCAATTACTGCTGGGAAAACTCTAACCTGCTATAATAAATGCATGAAAAAGAAAAAAAAAATGAAAACTGGTGAACTATTTTGACAGCATATAAAAGTGGTAATCCTTAGGTAAAAAAAAAAGAAAAGAGAAGAGAAAACAGTTTTGCATTTATGCATTTTTATCTCTCAGGCTTAAAGACTTTTATTCAACGTGGTGCAGTGGTATCGTGCGGGCTTTGGGGGCCGAGGTGTTCTCAAGCGCATGGGTTCGAATCTTGGCCACTGTCCGAGGTTAGGAAGGGCATCCACTCGGGGTAGCGGCTCCCAAATGCCACAACCAAAACCTTCGTTAAGGAAACCGGACGTAAGAGCGCAACAGAGAGAGAGAAAAAAAAAAAACTTCCCTTAAACCTCACCTTCAGTATATCATTGACCACATCCCCGATCGTGGCCGCCTTCAGGAAGCTCTCAAGGCTCAGGTCAAGATCCAACTCCCTCAGGCGCACCACCACGCTGACGGAGGTGATGCTGGTGCCCCCGAGGTCGAAAAAGTTCTTCTGCAGTACATCCTGGGAGCGACTTACACCCAGGGCGCCACAGATGATCCTTAGCACACGGGACTCTATCGGCTCGTCCTTCTGCAGGAGTTACATAGAGGGATGGGTGGAGTGATTGGGTGGTGCGTAGTGTCATCGATCGGCTGTTATGGAGTGAGAGAGAGGGTCGATTGGTTGATGAACGTTAGAATGGGGTTGCGTTAAGTTCTTTAGTTGTTATATAAGGTCAAAAAATGCGTAGTAAAGTTGCTATACAAGCTGGAAATAAGTACTTGAGTTGCTTTAGAAGATGGAAATTTGTACTTCGATTGAAAAAGAGTACTGAAATTGTTATGCTTATTAAAATTGTCGGAAATAAGTAGTTTACCCGGTGTACAGGGTTGAAGTAGGTACTTTATTTGCTATATGAGATCGAAATACGTACTAGTATTGCTATACAAATCGAAATACGTACTCATATTGCTAAATAAGATCGAAATATGTGTCAAAAATGTTATATAAGATCGAAATACGCAATAAAACTACCATACAAGAGCAAAATACGTCTTAAAATTGCTATATAAGACCGAAATACGTAATAAAACTACCAAACAAGACCGAAATACATCTTAAAATTTCTATATAAGATCGAAATACGTACTCAAATTTTCGCGTAAGATCGAAATTTGTACTAATGTTATACAGGATCGAAATACGTACTAAAATCGCTACAAAAGATCAAAATACGTACTAAATTGTTGTCCAAGATCGAATTATGTACCAAAATTGCCAAACAAGGTCGAGATATATTTTAATTACCTATACAAGATCGAAATCCATTTAATTTTCCGTATAAGATTGAAATATGTACGTTAAGTAACTGTCACAAGACCAAAGTAAGTTCTCCTCACCATGCAGGATTGAAATAAGCACTGGTGTCACTTTGCGAGATCGAAACTGAGTGTGCTGCAGTGTGTTGGCAAGATCAGTGTGAGAGAAGTAAGTGTTTAGGTCTGCTTGTATGTAAGATCGGAGGAAGTATTAGTTATTTTGTTTCATTTTGTTTTATTTGATATTATTTGCTTATTCATTTACTTTTGTTACGACCAGTTAGTTGTTTGTTCTCAGTATCGTCTCCTCCTCCTCCTCCTCCTCCTCCTCCTCCTCTCCAGTCTACACTACTCGAGATGAAGGGGGTCACTGAAATGAACAGGATGTGTGTTTATATATGTGTGTGTGTGTGTGTGTGTGTGTGTCTGTGTGTGTCATTCACCTCGGCAACTCCTCTCTCTCTCTCTCTCTCTCTCTCTCTCTCTCTCTCTCTCTCTCTCTCTCTCTCTCTCTCTCTCTCTCTCTCTCTCTCTCTCTCTCTCTCTCTCTCTCTTCTCCTTTGATGACATCCGCGCTCCTTAACTTCCTTCATATACCTCTCTCTCGCTCTTTCCCGCTCTCTCTCTCCCCCTCCCCTCGCACCCTTCCCCTCACCTTCTGCCTCGGACCACACAGGTAATCAGAACAAAGACAGCGAGGCGGGGAAGGTGAGACGCCCACATGATATTGGCCGACATAGAGCTCTTGGGTGGGTGGAGGTTGTTACACGTTGTTATGGGTGATGGTGGTGGTGGTGGTGGTGGTTAGAGAGACAGAGAATCGAGCAGACAGACAGGTAGACAGACAAACTGACAGGCTCTTTCTTTTCTGACTGTCTTTGTTACGTCGCCCGAAGTCAGTCAGTCAGTCAGTCAGTCAGTCAGTCAGTCAGTCAGGTAGGCATGCAAGCAGGCAGGTAGGCAGGCAGTCAGTCAGTCAATTAGTCTCAGTCAGCCAACCAACCAGCCATCCAGCCAGTCAATCAATCAATCAATCAATCAATCAGTCGATCAACTAACCGGTCAACCACTCATTCATTCATTCATTCATTCATTCAGTTAATCATCCACCCACTCTCACTCACTCACTCACTCACTCACTCACTCACTCACTCACTCACTCACTCACTCACTCACCCATCCAATCACCCACCCACTCACTCACTCACTCGCTCACCCACCCACCCACCCACCCACCCACCCACCCACCCACCCACTCAATCACTCACCCGAAGAATTAAGTAGCCATCCTGTGAGCCGCGGTGCTGGACGACCCTCCTCCGGTAGATCCTAAGGAGAGCCTGGCGGTCCACCTTTCCACTGGGCAGGTGCGGAAGGGCGTCGAGGACCACCACCCGCGGCACCACGGCTTGCGGCAGGTACAGACGGAGGCAGCGAGTCAGGTCCTCAGTGGTGGCCGTGTCCTGGTCAGAGTACTCCCCCTTCAGGACAACGAAGGCCACGAGTACTTGATCCTCCTCCTCTGCATCCGCGTCCGCCGTGCTGCCACCCCCAGTGCCTCCGCCTGTAGCTAAGACGCACTGGTTTGCCACGTATCTGAAGGAGAGAAGGGTACTTGGGTAGTTCTGGTTAGGTTACGTTAGGTTGGGTTGGGTATCTGAAGGAGGGGAGAGATTTGGTAAGGTTAGGTTAGGTTAGGTTGTTGTTTTTTTTTAGGTTAGATTAGGTCAGGTTAGGTTAGGTTAGGTTAGGTCAGGTTAGGTTAAGTTAAGTGCAACAGAGATATGAAGTGTATGCCAGTGCTTTCTAAGTTGCACACACACACACACACACACACACACACACACACACACACACACACACACACACACACACACACACACACACACACACACACACACACACACACACACACACACACACACACACACACACACACACACACGGCAAAACACCCAGGGAGAGGAGGAGCAAGGAAGCGCCGTGTCTGTCGGGAGAGGAAACTAAGGTGATTCAATTTTCCTATTTTCCGGGCAGGTAATTAATTAATTTCTGTGACAGGCTCTTTCCTTTTGGTGACGGGGACAAAACAGGACGTGGGGAGGTGAGGATGTATTGGACAGATTGATTGATGAGTAGGTGAACAGATGCAAATAGATATGTAAATAAAAACATAGATATATATTGGTGGGTAGGTAGGTAAACGTATAGATAGATAGGTAGATAGATAAGGGGAAGGAGAAAGTGATGAACAGATGGATAGATGATTTTCAGAGAGAGAGAGAGAGAGAGAGAGAGAGAGAGAGAGAGAGAGAGAGAGAGTATGTATTTCAACCCCCCCCCCCCACACACACACACACACACACCACGTACCCTGAACAATGGAGGGCGTCTTGCAGCTCCGCCAGGTGAACTCTCACGCCCCTCACCTTTACCTGGGAATCGCGCCGCCCTTCCAGCACCACCTGCCCCCCGCACACCCTCCCCAGGTCCCCGGAAAGGTACACTAATGTATCCTCCACGGACCTCTCACTCCTCCCTTCCTCTGATTTCTTCGTGCCCTTCTTATCCTCTCCCTTCGGTCCTTCTTTCCTTTCCTCATCCTTTCTCTCTTCCTTTTTAGTGTCTTGATTCTCACTTATCGTCTTCCTTTCCTCTTGTGTTTTTCTTTCCTCCTGCTGCGTCGCTGCCTTTGCCGTCGTGGCTGGCGATGCAGGAGTGGTGGACAATCTTCGTGGAGGGATCCTGGGGAAGTTCTCGGGGGTACAGGGGGAGGCGTGGAGGTCCTGGCGTGCTGTGTCAGTGTTGTGCCCATTTTTAATTCGCGGTGGAGGCGTGGGAGGGGTGGAGGAAGGCCTGGGTGGGTTTGGCGGGTGCTGGCTTGGTGCTGGGCTGGAGGGCAGGGACGGCTTGCGCTCCGCCTCACAGCTGCTGGCGGAGGCAGGCTGAGGGGCGGGCGTGCTGGTGGGTGGCGGCGAACAGGACGTTAACTCTTGGACTTTGGTGAGATAATCGTAGAGTTTCTTCTTCTTCCGCTCGTCCTTGATGATGATAGAAGAAAGGGAACGGAAGGAGGAAGAGGAGGAGGAAGAAGAGGAAGAGGAGGAGACAACATAGCCACTGAGGTACCCCGGAGAAACATTCGTGCCCAGGACGGCCACTTCGCCAATCTGGTCTTCGTCAGCCAGGGTGCGGGTACCCCCTGCCCCCTCCCCCCGCAGCACCAGGATGGCAGTGTTGTACAGCGGCGCCCCCACCGGCACCCGCACGCCGGGCTTCCAGTTGTTCTCCTTTACGGGGCACCACGTGACGTCTCCTGTCACCTCTGTGCTGCCATATAGGTTGAGCAGCCTCCTGCTGGGGAAGGTGGCGTGGAAGTCGTTGACCAGCCAGCCGGGCAGAGGCTCGCCGCTGGTCACCCACACCCGCACCTGCTGCAGCAACACGCGGGTCGCTTCCTTGGTGGTGTTGAGGTAAAGCAGCAGCAGCTTCAGGAGGGACGGCACGGCCACCACGCGCGTCACGCTGTACTGACACACGTACCTGTACACACACAGACTCAGGTCACCACTCAGGTCACTGTCAGCCAGTCAGGACAGCTGTACGGTCATCCTGTCACTCCACCACCCTGCCAGCCAGTCACGCACACACAACACCGAAACAAGTATCTCCATCTTGACACACAGGCTCATCCCTCCAGCCAGCCACGGACAAGTACACGTACAGAAACCACCGTGCAGGATGCCACGGGCGCCGCTGCTCACCTGATGAGGAGCTCCGGGTTGATGGCGTCCTCCTTCACCACCACCAGCGGCGCGCCCCCAAGCAGCGGCACCATCGCCTCCGTCAGGGAGTCCACGAAGGTCAGGGACTTGGACATGAGGCAGACGTCGTCCTCTGTGAAGGGCAGCGCCTCCCACTGCCATGCCAGGCGGTTCATGATATTCCCCACCGTCAGCCTCACGCCCTTGGGATCGCCGGAGCTGCCTGACGTGTACAGGACGCAGGCCAGACTGTCAGGCGAACACACAGCCTGCACAGGACTCTCATCAACGGCCACGGAAGCTCTCTCCTCCTTTACAGGGGTTCCTTCACTGCCATCCTCCTCACCCACGTCATCCATGCCCCCGTTGCGGATCTGCAGCGGTGTATTGCCCTCCCATCCTGTCACGTCCACGATCCTGTCGCTGATGACGTAGCTGGCCGGGGGTGGCTGGTCAGTGATGGTGGCAGTGGTGGTGATGGAGGTGGCCAGAGCGTAATCAGTCTCCAGGCCTTTGATCCTAATCTTGGTCTGTGTGTCAGTAATGATGCAGGCTGGCCGAGAGTCTTTGATTACATAGAGAGTGCGTAGGGCTGGCACGATGGGGTCTAAGGGGACATAAGCCCAGCCTCGCTTCCAGATGGCCAGAATGAGCGCCACCAGCACGGGCGAGCGGGGCAGGCACAGAGCAATGATGGTAGTAGTCACAGTGGGAGAAGCTGGGTTGGGATTCACAACATTGGTGGCAGCGGTGGGATTGCCTTGTACGCTCCCTGTGCGCAGCTTAGCCAACTCCGCCGCGAGACTCTCACCATTAGCGGCATTCTGTACACCGTTCTTGCTGCCATCTCCGTCATCCCTCATTATCCGCTCCAGACTCGCCTCCAGCCACAGGGAGAGGGAGTCAACCATCTGTCCCAGCTGATGATATGTGATCGCCGTGGCCTCATGCAGGAGTGCCACCTTGTCCTGTGTCTTTGGGCGGTGGGCCAGGCGGTGAAAGACAGTGTAAGGGTGTGAGTCAGGAAACTTCCGAGCCTCGCCCACCAGCAGCGCCATGGTGACCCCGGTGATGCGTGCAGCTGACAGAGGCGTGGAAGGTGGCGCGCCTGTTTGAGAGAAAGGGATGAAGATGTTACTATGAGGAAATGAAAGATGATTAAAGGAAGAATAAGAAGAGTAGATGTGAATAAAGAAGATGAAAGTGAGGGGAATGTAGAAATAAACAACAACAACAACAACAACAACAACTACTACTACTACTACTACTACTACTACTACTACTACTACTACTACTACTACTACTACTACTACTACTACTACTACTTCTACTACTACTACTACTATTACTACTACTACTACTACCACCACCACCACCACCACCACCACTACTTCGCAGTCTAATACTAGGAAAAGAAGCAATAATATTAATGCTCTCCACGTCTTCAAGTCTCCTTCCTCGCTGACAAACAAGGGGACTTTAATTTCCCTTTTACGAGAGAGAGAGAGAGAGAGAGAGAGAGAGAGAGAGAGAGAGAGAGAGAGAGAGAGAGAGAGAGAGAGAGAGAGAGAGAGTGGGGAGGGGAGGTTTGTAAGTCTTTTCATTAAGTACACTACACAGGATCTCTCTCAAAGTAGATTAGTAAGAAATGAACCCAGATCCTTAAATAATGAGATTTTAAAAGTAAGAGGGAGAAATAGTAGTAGTAGTAGTAGTAGTAGTAGTAGTAGTAGTATGTAGAAGTGATGGTGGTGGCGATAGTAGTTGTAGTAGTTGTTTTTATTTCTTGGGAATGTTATTTTGTGTATTATTATTGTTGTTATTATCATTATTATTATTATTATTATTATTATTATTATTATTATTATTATTATTATTATTATTATCATTATTATTATTATTGTCATCATCATCATTATCATTATTATTGTTATTATTATCATCAGCATCATTATAAACAGTATCAATAACGCTGCTTCTAATATTATGAGTACTACCGCCACCATTACCACCACCACCACCACCACCGCTGCTGCTACTACTACTACTACTACTACTACTACTACTACAAAAGGTACTTTACAGTCACCATTATTCAATAGTGTAATATAGTTCAGCATCAGCAACAACAACAACAACAAGAACAATAATAACAAGAACAACAATTATAGCACTCACACATATTCAACCTCCTCCACTTAGTTACTGAATTGAAGAAAAAGTAAATAAATAAAAAAATCAAGGAAACTGTACCATACCATCCCATCCCATCCTCTTCTCTCTCTCCCTCTCCCTCTCTCTCTCCCTTACTCTTACCTTTCACTCCCTCCCTCCTTCCCTCTCTCCCTCCCTCCCCTCCGCTTTGTTCCTCCCCCGCGAAACGAGACACAGAAAACTTAATACAAAGACCTTGTTTGCGGAAGCATACCCCCACGCCGTTTTCTGATGACATAGTTGTGGTGCTTTGCTGTGTGTGTGTGTGTGTGTGTGTGTGTTTTGTTGTGGTTACGAAAGGTGTGTTGTCGAAGTTTTTCGTTGAGAGAGAGAGAGAGAGAGAGAGAGAGAGAGAGAGAGAGAGAGAGAGAGAGAGAGAGAGAGAGAGAGAGAGAGAGAGAGAGAGAGAGAGACTGCATTCAGACATAGGCACCCACCCAAACAAGCAGACAGGCAGACAGACGCCTAGACACTCATCAACACAGACAGACAGACAGACGCCTAGACACTCATCCACACAGACAGGCAGGCAGACAGGAAGACAACGAACCACTGACAAAGACAGACAGGCAGATAAACAGACAGGCAGACAGACAGACAGACAGAGATAGAACGAGGCAAAGAGATTTACTTCCATTTGCATAGAAAGAGACAACAGGAACCTTTTAACGCAAACACGAGAGAGAGAGAGAGAGAGAGAGAGAGAGAGAGAGAGAGAGAGAGAGAGAGAGAGAGAGAGAGAGAGAGAGGTCACTTTAATAGGACATCATAAATAGACTCCCTTTGACCTTATGACCTTATGACCTTACATCTCCCTCCACATTCTTGCCTTACCTTTCCTGCCTCCCTCTCTATCTTATCACCTCCTTCCTTCCCTTTCTCCTCTTTGTCTTCCCCCGTTCTCTTTTCTCTATCATTCCTTCCCTTTCTCCTCTTTACCTTAACCCGTTCCCTTTTCCTTCTATCCTTCTCCTTCATTTCCTTTCTTCTCTTTGTCTAATCCCTGATCCTTTCTTCCTATCCTTCCTTCCCTTCTTCTTTTTTTCTCTTATCCTTCCTTTCCTTACCATATCCTGTTCCCCTTCCTGTGCTTATTTTATCCTTCCCTACTTCTTTGTTTATCTTATCATGTTCTCTTTTATCCTATCTTTCCCTTCTCCTATTCTCTTATCTTTTTCGCCTTTTTGTTATCCTTTCTTCCCTCTTTGTTTATTTACTTTTTTTATTTATACTTGCAATGTACGTTTTGATAGGATAAGATAATAGCGAAGTTAGTGTTCCTTTTTTGTGGGGTATTTATTTCAAAGTGATTCTGTTTTCCAGTAAAAAGTTTTTGCATACATTCTGAATTGGTTTAATCTTCCACTTTTCCACTTTTTCCAACTCTTTTAACTTTTTTTCCTCCTCTCCCTCTCTCTCTCATTCTCCATTCTTACCTTCTCCCGCCCTCACCTTCCCTCTCCTCTCCTTTCCTCTCTCGTTTCTCTTTCTTTCCATTATCTCATTATCTTCTCCCTCTTTCCTTCTTTTACTTCATATCTTCTTGCCTCTCCACCTCCTCTGTTCTTCCTCTTTCTCCCTCTTTCCTTGCCATTTATTTTCCTTTATCTCTTCCTCCCTGTCTTCTTCTCTCTTGTTCCTCCTTCTATCCCTTATCTTATTATCTTCTCTCTCCTTTTATCTTTTAATTAATCTCTTCCTCCTTGTCTTCTCTCTCCTTCCTCTTTCTATCCTTTATCTTTCTACTTTCTGCCTCTTCCCTTCTTCTTTCTTTTTCTTGATCTCTTCTTCCCTTCTCTTTCTATTTCTTACCTCTATCTTTCTCTTTTCTTTCCTATTTCTTCCTTCAAACCTTTTATCTCTCTTCTTTCCTTTCCTCCTCCTCAATCGGTTATCTTCCAGTTCCCTCTTTTATTGTACCTTCCCTATTTACTCTTGACTCTTTTCCATTTTCTTCCCCTCCCATCTTCATTACTTTCCTTTTTCCTTTACCTTTCTTCCTCAATATCTTACTTTTCCATGCTTTCTTTTTTTCCCTTGTCTTTGCTACACTTCTTTCTCTTTTTTACCTGTTCACTTCCTTTTTTTCCTCTTTTTGTCTTCATATTTTACCAGTTTCTTTCCTTTCCTTAGTTTTCCTTACCTTTCCAATTCTTTATTTATTGTTCTCTTTTTTCTCTCTCTTTCTCTCTCTTTCCCCTTATGACCACGTATCCTTCTAGTCCTTCCTCGTCTTTCACTTCTTCCCTTCCTTTCCTCTCTTTTTACTTCCCTTCCTCATCTCAGTTTTCTTTGTTTCCCCTTCCTTCACTTTCTTTCCTCCTCATCTTACAACTGTTAGCTTCTTTAATTATGTATTTTTACTTCCCCCTTCGTTTTTTCCCTTCGTTCTTTTCCTTCCTTCTTTTCCTCTTTTTTTCTTCTTCCTTCTCCTCCTCCTTTTTTCTTCTTTTTTCTTTTTCTTCTTCTTCTTCTTTTTCTTTTTTTCTTTTTATTATTATTATTATTATTATTTTATACATTTATAACTTCTCCTCTTAATGTTTTTTATTTTTTTTTTATTTTAATTTCTTGTCTTCGTTATTTTCTTATTATGTTACTTCATCTAATCCTTCTCATCTATATAATTTATTTTTTATTCACCTTTTCATTCGTTTTCAATTATTTCTTTTTTCGTTTTCTTTTTTTGCCATTCACTTCTTTCTTTTTTATTTTATTTTATTTATTTATTTTTTGTTCTGTCACCATCTGGTCACATTATTAAACTCCTATCATTATCATTTGTCATTATTATCACCATCATCTCCAGTTATTAGTATTGGCCATCATTATCGCCTCTCAGCATCGCCATTTATCATCATCATCATCTCCTATCATCACCATTATCATCTATTCCCTATCATCACTACGTACCTTCCATCTATTGCTTTGTTAGTCTATCGCTATCTTCGTTTGCAGTGTTTTGATTTTGTTACTATTGTCATTTACTTTCATTTATTTATTTATTCACTTATTCTCCACTTCCCCTCTTCATCAGTCACATTATCTACCCTTTCTTTCCTTCCTTTCATTATTCTTATACTCTTCTTCCGCCTACTACTATAATTATTACCATTTACTACTATGAACTATTATCATGTACTTTCATTTACTTATTTATTTACTTATTCTCCTCTTCTCCTCCTTTCCAATCACATATTTTCCCTTTCTTTCCTTCCCTTCACTTTTCCTACTAATCTCTATATACTCTTCTGTTTTTTCCTTCCCTCCTTCTCCCCTTCACCTTTCCTTCTAACCTCTATCTACTCTCCTGTTTTTCTCCTCCCCCTTCTTTCCGATTACCTTCCTTTTTTTCCCCTCTTCCTCCCCCCTGGTTCTTCGTGATGAGTAAATTTGTACCCAGGGGAAAGTAACGGAGGAAATTTTGGGTGTTAGTGAACCTGCAGTGAATTTAACTTGGGAAATGGGGTGATGCAGTTGTTTGTCTCTCTCTCTCTCTCTCTCTCTCTCTCTCTCTCTCTCTCTCTCTCTCTCTCTCTCTCTCTCTCTCTCTCTCTCTCTCTCTCTGCGTGGTCACACCTGCGCGGCAAGACATCAACAGGTGGGTAATAAACACCTGTTGAGCTCAGTAGGTGACGTCATCAACCTTATAATGATCGATACTAGCTTTCCTCTCCCTCCCTCTCCCTCACTCTCACTCCCTCTCCCCTCGCATCTATGGAACGTCTCTCTCTCTCTCTCTCTCTCTCTCTCTCTCTCTCTCTCTCTCTCTCTCTCTCTCTCTCTCTCTCTCTCTCTCTCTCTCTCTCTCTCTCTCCATCTTTCAATCATCTTTACATTTCAATCGGTACAACTCGCTTCTTTTTCCCCCTTTCTCCACCCCCGCAAGACATTACGCGTGTGTGTGTGTGTGTGTGTGTGTGTGTGTGTGTGTGTGTAGCCTGAGGATGTGGTGGTGGTGGTAGTGGTGGTGCAGTGATTGAGTTTATAAAGTTTGGATTATCAAGTCTGGAATGGCGCTAGATTACGTGATTGGATGCCTGGAGGGGTTGTGGAGTGGATGGCCCTGGCTTGGCTTGGCTTGGCTTGGCTTGGCTTGGCTTGACTTAGTTTGGTTTGGCTTGACTTGGCTTAATTTGGCTTGGCCTGGTTTGGCTTGTCTTGTCTTGGCTTGGCTTATTTTGGTTTGGCTTGGCTTGGCTTGGCTTAGTTTGGCTTGGCTTGCCTTGGCTTGGGTTAGCTTCGTTTTGGCTTGGCTCGACTTGACTTAGTTTGGCTTGGCTTGGCTTGGCTTGGCTTATTTTAGACTAGAGAGATGCTCTCTCTCTCTCTCTCTCTCTCTCTCTCTCTCTCTCTCTCTCTCTCTCTCTCTCTCTCTCTCTCTCTCTCTCTCTGATTGCTGTGTAGCTATTTTTTTCGTTTTATCTCTCTTTTTTCTTGTATATACTTTTGTGTTATCTAGATTGCTTGCCGTTATTTTTGTCCTATTTTCTTTTTTGTCTCTTTCCTTTTTGCTTTTCTGATTCTTTTTTCGGTTATTTATAGCGTGGATTTCTCGGTTCTGGTCTTTTTGTCTTTTCTTTTGTCTTTCCTATTTTATATTTTCTGTGTCCTGCTTTTCTTTTGTCTTTTTATTTTCTTTGCGTAACCTTTCTTCCTTTGTGTTTTACCGTCTACATTTTGGCTGTCGACTTTCTCTTTCCTTTTTTCCTTTGTTTTCTATACCTTTCTTATTTCTTTTTTCTTCTGTTTGTGATCTGGATTGCTTGGTCTTCCTCTTATTTTCTTGTCTTTTTTCTTCCGCGTTTTATATTTGATTTAATTGTATATTCGTTCACTCATTTATTCAGTTTCTATCCTCTAATTCTCAATTATCCTTTTTGACCTTTGATTGGGGACTGGCACTCTAGTGGGCCTTTTTTTTTTAACTTTTTGTGCCTTTGACTAGTGCCCCTCTAACATAAAAAAAAAATCTCTCATCTATATTTCACCTTCGCCTTCTACAGGTGTTCGGGCATCCCTAAGTTTCCCAGTGCTCCAGGGTACCCACGTCTCACCCCGAGGAACACGTGTAAGTACCCGCAACACTTGTATTCCTCTTGACACACTTTGCAGCCAGCGAGTGAAGAGGACATGTTTTGTAAGCTGTTTTCACTTCGCTCTTCACCGTCAACAAAACTGACCCGACCTGTGTGTCTTTCTTCTGTTTCTTCGTTTCCGTCGCTGTTCTCTCGTTTTATTATTATTATTATTTTTTTCTATTTTTACTGACCTGTGTGTCTTTCTTCTGTTTCATCGCTTTCTTCGCTATAATTTCGTCATTATTTTTTTCTTTCGTCTTTTACATCCGGGTTCCTCAGTCCATCAGGGGTGGGACGGTGCCTTCTAACGAAAGACTTTGGCTGTGGCATTTGGGAGCCGCTACCCTGAGTGGATGCCCTTCCTAACCTCGAACAGTGGCCAGAATTCAAACCCGTGCGTCTGAGGACTACTCGAACCCCAAAGCACGCGTAGTCGTACAGTACCATGACGGATGATTAACACGTAAAGAAATAGTTATGAGCGATTGTGAAGTTCGGTATATCTATATTCTTTACTTTCGACAGTACTGAAAAATCTGAACTGTTTAACTTTCTTCTGTTTTTTTTTTCTTCGTCTTTGCCGTTCTTCGTCATAAGGATAAATGTGTAAAATAATCACTTATGAAAATAATGCAGAGCGATAAATCTTTCTTCACTTTCGTCAGTACTGCAAGATCTGGAACTGTTAATCTGTCTTCTTTGTGTTGACTCTCCTTCGTGACCATGAAGATAAATACGCAAAGAAAATCAGTAATGGGAAAGAATGGTGATTGAGTACAAGAGTGACAATACATGTGCAGTTGTGCTAGGGAGTCATGTCACGTGTGCAAAATGCTTCGTACCAAAAAAAAGATAAATAATAATAATAATAATAATAATAATAATAATAATAATAATAAAAATAATAATAATAATAATGATAATAATGATAAATAAATCAAAGATAGCATCAGAATTAGACAGTTACCTCTATTTATTCCATCTTCAGTTCTTAGTCTTTGCGAACATCCTACCTTAACATAACCTAACACAAACCAACCTAATCCAACCCAACCTAAGCCAACCCAACCTCACCCAACCCAACCTCACCCAAACTAACCTAAACCAACCCAACCTAAGCCAACCTAACCCAACCTAACCCAGCCCAACCTCACCCAACCCAGAGGTCGGAACAGTTAACGAGTCAGTATATTAATTTCTCTTCGATTTATAGACGCGAAATTCACTGAAGCATGTGACATTGACTTCCTGGGACGATTGTACAACTTTGCATCCTTCCTTTGTTACGTGTGCGTGGAACAAGAGCAGGAAGAGGAGGAGGAGGAGGAGGAAGAGGACCAGGAAAGAGGAGAGATCTATTATTATTATTATTATTTTACTTCGTTGTGTGGTAGCTCTGAATGGCGTATCAGTGCGGCATGCGAATGTTGGTGGAACAATTAAGAACTAAGCGGTGATGTTACAGTGATTACTTATATTCAGTCGTTGTAATTAGAGCATAAGAGGAAGTGCAAGAAGCGCGCTATAGTATGGAACGTGCATTTTTAAAGCTCCCCACTGGCTCGGCACGGCGCTAACGACCTGATTACTGTTGTTGTTGTTGTTAAGGGTGTTGCGCGTGTCTGCTCCTTAGTTTCCGGCAGACTGCTCGATTTTCTGCCGTGTCTCTGGGAAAGGTATGAAAAACAGTATTGATTTGTTTAGATTCCACCTCTCTCTCTCTCTCTCTCTCTCTCTCTCTCTCTCTCTCTCTCTCTCTCTCTCTGCGTGGTCACACCTGCGCGGCAAGACATCAACAGGTGGGTAATAAACACCTGTTGAGCTCAGTAGGTGACGTCATCAACCTTATAATGATCGATACTAGCTTTCCTCTCCCTCCCTCTCCCTCACTCTCACTCCCTCTCCCCTCGCATCTATGGAACGTCTCTCTCTCTCTCTCTCTCTCTCTCTCTCTCTCTCTCTCTCTCTCTCTCTCTCTCTCTCTCTCTCTCTCTCTCTCTCTCTCTCCATCTTTCAATCATCTTTACATTTCAATCGGTACAACTCGCTTCTTTTTCCCCCTTTCTCCACCCCCGCAAGACATTACGCGTGTGTGTGTGTGTGTGTGTGTGTGTGTGTGTGTGTGTGTAGCCTGAGGATGTGGTGGTGGTGGTAGTGGTGGTGCAGTGATTGAGTTTATAAAGTTTGGATTATCAAGTCTGGAATGGCGCTAGATTACGTGATTGGATGCCTGGAGGGGGTTGTGGAGTGGATGGCCCTGGCTTGGCTTGGCTTGGCTTGGCTTGGCTTGGCTTGACTTAGTTTGGTTTGGCTTGACTTGGCTTAATTTGGCTTGGCCTGGTTTGGCTTGTCTTGTCTTGGCTTGGCTTATTTTGGTTTGGCTTGGCTTGGCTTGGCTTAGTTTGGCTTGGCTTGCCTTGGCTTGGGTTAGCTTCGTTTTGGCTTGGCTCGACTTGACTTAGTTTGGCTTGGCTTGGCTTGGCTTGGCTTATTTTAGACTAGAGAGATGCTCTCTCTCTCTCTCTCTCTCTCTCTCTCTCTCTCTCTCTCTCTGATTGCTGTGTAGCTATTTTTTTCGTTTTATCTCTCTTTTTTCTTGTATATACTTTTGTGTTATCTAGATTGCTTGCCGTTATTTTTGTCCTATTTTCTTTTTGTCTCTTTCCTTTTTGCTTTTCTGATTCTTTTTTCGGTTATTTATAGCGTGGATTTCTCGGTTCTGGTCTTTTTGTCTTTTCTTTTGTCTTTCCTATTTTATATTTTCTGTGTCCTGCTTTTCTTTTGTCTTTTTATTTTCTTTGCGTAACCTTTCTTCCTTTGTGTTTTACCGTCTACATTTTGGCTGTCGACTTTCTCTTTCCTTTTTTCCTTTGTTTTCTATACCTTTCTTATTTCTTTTTTCTTCTGTTTGTGATCTGGATTGCTTGGTCTTCCTCTTATTTTCTTGTCTTTTTTTCTTCCGCGTTTTATATTTGATTTAATTGTATATTCGTTCACTCATTTATTCAGTTTCTATCCTCTAATTCTCAATTATCCTTTTTGACCTTTGATTGGGGACTGGCACTCTAGTGGGCCTTTTTTTTTTAACTTTTTGTGCCTTTGACTAGTGCCCCTCTAACATAAAAAAAAAAATCTCTCATCTATATTTCACCTTCGCCTTCTACAGGTGTTCGGGCATCCCTAAGTTTCCCAGTGCTCCAGGGTACCCACGTCTCACCCCGAGGAACACGTGTAAGTACCCGCAACACTTGTATTCCTCTTGACACACTTTGCAGCCAGCGAGTGAAGAGGACATGTTTTGTAAGCTGTTTTCACTTCGCTCTTCACCGTCAACAAAACTGACCCGACCTGTGTGTCTTTCTTCTGTTTCTTCGTTTCCGTCGCTGTTCTCTCGTTTTATTATTATTATTATTTTTTTCTATTTTTACTGACCTGTGTGTCTTTCTTCTGTTTCATCGCTTTCTTCGCTATAATTTCGTCATTATTTTTTTCTTTCGTCTTTTACATCCGGGTTCCTCAGTCCATCAGGGGTGGGACGGTGCCTTCTAACGAAAGACTTTGGCTGTGGCATTTGGGAGCCGCTACCCTGAGTGGATGCCCTTCCTAACCTCGAACAGTGGCCAGAATTCAAACCCGTGCGTCTGAGGACTACTCGAACCCCAAAGCACGCGTAGTCGTACAGTACCATGACGGATGATTAACACGTAAAGAAATAGTTATGAGCGATTGTGAAGTTCGGTATATCTATATTCTTTACTTTCGACAGTACTGAAAAATCTGAACTGTTTAACTTTCTTCTGTTTTTTTTTTCTTCGTCTTTGCCGTTCTTCGTCATAAGGATAAATGTGTAAAATAATCACTTATGAAAATAATGCAGAGCGATAAATCTTTCTTCACTTTCGTCAGTACTGCAAGATCTGGAACTGTTAATCTGTCTTCTTTGTGTTGACTCTCCTTCGTGACCATGAAGATAAATACGCAAAGAAAATCAGTAATGGGAAAGAATGGTGATTGAGTACAAGAGTGACAATACATGTGCAGTTGTGCTAGGGAGTCATGTCACGTGTGCAAAATGCTTCGTACCAAAAAAAAGATAAATAATAATAATAATAATAATAATAATAATAATAATAATAATAAAAATAATAATAATAATAATGATAATAATGATAAATAAATCAAAGATAGCATCAGAATTAGACAGTTACCTCTATTTATTCCATCTTCAGTTCTTAGTCTTTGCGAACATCCTACCTTAACATAACCTAACACAAACCAACCTAATCCAACCCAACCTAAGCCAACCCAACCTCACCCAACCCAACCTCACCCAAACTAACCTAAACCAACCCAACCTAAGCCAACCTAACCCAACCTAACCCAGCCCAACCTCACCCAACCCAGAGGTCGGAACAGTTAACGAGTCAGTATATTAATTTCTCTTCGATTTATAGACGCGAAATTCACTGAAGCATGTGACATTGACTTCCTGGGACGATTGTACAACTTTGCATCCTTCCTTTGTTACGTGTGCGTGGAACAAGAGCAGGAAGAGGAGGAGGAGGAGGAGGAAGAGGACCAGGAAAGAGGAGAGATCTATTATTATTATTATTATTTTACTTCGTTGTGTGGTAGCTCTGAATGGCGTATCAGTGCGGCATGCGAATGTTGGTGGAACAATTAAGAACTAAGCGGTGATGTTACAGTGATTACTTATATTCAGTCGTTGTAATTAGAGCATAAGAGGAAGTGCAAGAAGCGCGCTATAGTATGGAACGTGCATTTTTAAAGCTCCCCACTGGCTTGGCACGGCGCTAACGACCTGATTACTGTTGTTGTTGTTGTTAAGGGTGTTGAGCGTGCCTGCTCCTTAGTTTCCGGCAGACTGCTCGATTTTCTGCCGTGTCTCTGGGAAAGGTATGAAAAACAGTATTGATTTGTTTAGATTCCCGCACTCTCTCTCTCTCTCTCTCTCTCTCTCTCTCTCTCTCTCTCTCTCTCTCTCTCTCTCTCGCTTTTTTTACTTCATTATCATCATCATTTTCATTTTCATTCTCATTTTTTGCTATTCCTTCTTCATTTTTGTCCTGTTTTCCAGTCCCAAGCTCAATAAATCCTTTCCTTCTTCTTCTTGGTAATAATAGCGATAGTAGTAGCAGTAGTAGTAGTAGTAGTAGTAATAGGAGTGGTAGTACGTGTAGTTTTCTTCTTAGTAGTAGTTGTTGTTGTTACTGTTTTCTTCTTTTCCTCTTTATCTTCTCCTTACTGTATATTGGAAGCAGCAGCCTCTCGCGGTACAAATGGTCTTCCGTCAAAGCCGCTTTTGATCAATATTTTCTCATTAGAATCGTCCAAAGTTGTAATCGCCACCCGGATACGTCCCGCGCCCCGCATCCTTCCTGCCAGGGCCGAGCTTGACGGGAATTGTGAAAGAAGGAAAAGGAGAGAGAGAGAGAGAGAGAGAGAGAGAGAGAGAGAGAGAGAGAGAGAGAGAGAGAGAGAGAGAGAGCAAGGGAAAATTACAGCCAAACGAAAGTTCGATGTCTTGCCTCCAGTGATAATAATAATAATAATAATAATAATAATAATAATAATAGTAATAATAATAATAATACAGTATTACGATTACGTTATCATAATCACCAAGAACAACGACGACAACAACAAGAACAAGAACAACAACAACAACAACAACAACAACGACTACATCATCATCATCAACAACAAGAACAACAACAAGAACAACATCAACCATCACACACACACACACACACACACACACACACACACTTCACCTCAGATCTCTCCCTCTTGGAACAGTGTGTGTAGGCTCGCTGGCTGGCAACACGCACCCTCCTTAAGACTCAGCAGGGGCTCAAAAGACTCGTTTTCTTCACCATCAGTAACATAACCAAACCTTAAACCTATGCCTGGTAGTCTCCGTAACTTGAGTCTTAATATACGAACTTGCTGCGCCTCCACTCTGTCTCTGCACGATGCCACGGCTTCCCTATGACTGGAGGCGCCGAGGTCCGTGTCGCCTTTATATACCTAGCTGATGTTGGCCGGGCGACGGAGGCACGGGATTGGAGGATGCAGATGAAGAGTTGCCAAGTGCCACTAGGGTGTTTAATTAATGTATATTAATGTATCGTGGTTTTTTTTGTTTTTTTTTAATAGGAGTTTGATTTTTTATTCTTTTTTCCTCTCGCCTCTTTTTTCTTTGAAATTTTTTTATTGGTGTTTTTTTGTTTAATGTTTTTTTCTTTTTGTTTTTTGTTTTTTGTTATTTTTGAATTTAGTTTCCGGATTTTCCTTTTTAACTTCCTTTGTTTGTTTTTCTTTTATCTTAGTTTTTTTCATTTTTTTAATTCTTTCTTCTTCTTCTTCTTCTTCTTCTTCTTCTTCTTCTTCGTCTTTGTCTTCATGTTCTTACCACCACCACCACCACCACCACCACCACCACCACCACCATAACTATAAGATCTATAGTAGTAGACTGGCCAAGAACTACAAAAAAGAAGAAGAAGAAGAAGAAGAAGAGAGAACTACATTAAAGACCCTTCAACCGCAGTCCACTTTTTCCATTGTTATCAAAAAAATCCAGACAGTTTCTCCCCATCGCATCTTTTAAGGCTGCTCAAAGTTGGGGCCTGCTTTTTTTTTTTTTTTTGCTTTTTTTTCGTCATTCTCTTTCCAACTTTCTCGATTTTTCCCCCGAACTCCTTTGACAGTTAATTATGATAGTTTGGTAAAAAGAAAAAAAAAAAGCGTAGATGCACGTTTTATTATTGTTTTTTTTTTTTAGTGTTGAGATGGTTATTTATAGTTGTTGTTGTTGTTGTTGTTTGTTGTTGTTGTTGTTGTTGTTGTTGCTGTTGCTGTTTATTTCTTTAGTGTTGATCTTAAAAGCCTTATAATTTTCACTCGTTTTTCTTCCTATTTTTTTTTTTTACTTATTGTGATGAAGGAACTACAGTGTAAGAAGAAGAACAATACGTAAGAAAGTGCGTCCATTTTGTATTTATTTATTTATTTATTTATTTATTTATTTATTTATTTATTTGCTTCTATGATCACGATGTTAACGTTTAGAGCACTGTGAAAATGACAAAAAAAAAAAGGAAACAGGAAGAAAAATGCGTACATGGACTACACAACAACAACAACAACAACAACAACAACAACAACAACAACAACAAAAGAAAAAAAAAGGAGAGAGGTGATAGGAAGTTATTTATTTTTTTTTTCCAGCGATACATACATAATTACCATCAGAACGCCCTTAGTATAGAAAAAAAAAAGGTAATAGACTTAAAATATATAGATGATTACAGGAAAAAACAAATCACCCCTGGCGATTATTTGCGAGGGGAGGCGGGGTGAGAGAAGACTAGAGAGGGGAAAAAAATAAGAGAAGAGGGGGAGGCTGCGTTCATGTGGTGGTGGTGGTGGTGGTGTGTGTGTGTGTGTGTGTGTGTGTGTGTGTGTGTGTGTGTGTGTGTGTGTGTGTGTGTGTGTGTGTGTGTGTGTACCTCCACAGGCTCATAACATTCAGGTATGAGCCACGCCCTTCACGTTGTGTGCCAAATAGAAGTAGTAGTAGTAGTAGTAGTAGTAGTAGTAGTAGTAGTAGTAGTAGTAGTAGTAGTAATAGTAGTAGTAATAGTAATAGAAAGTCCTAGTAGTAGCAATAACAACAATATCAGTAGTAACAGTAGATTGTAGTAGTAATAGTAGTAGAAGTAGTAGCAGCAATAGTAGCAGCAGCAGTAGAGAAAGTCCCAGTATAGGTAGCAGGTGGGTGGGTGGTGGGGGGAAGGTGTTGGTAGTGTCATCGGAGGTGACGTGAGGGGCGGCACAGGTGGCAGGCGACAGTAAACATGCAGGTAACCCTATTGGCTGTGTCCGTAGAGGCGAGTGTACGTGGAGCGGACAATCATGACAACTAACTACAATGAAGATAAACCTTTGAAATAAAAAGAAAGAAAGAAAAGAAAAGAAAAAAACACGTAATTCCCCTTTGGTTTGTAGTTTTTCGATAAAAGTAAAGAAGAAATAAAAAAAAAGTGAAAACCAGAATTAAAGAGGGAAATAAATAAACGAAAGAAAAAAAACACAGAAATAATTCCCCTTTGATTTCTATGTAGCTTCACGATAAAGAAAAAAAAAACAGTGAAAACAAAATTAAAGAGAAAA
>NC_087179.1:13436879-13454379 GCF_035594125.1 Scylla paramamosain | reverse complement strand
CCATAGCCTCCCGATCCACCACTGCTCCCTTGGCCTCCTGATCCACCACTGCTCCCTTGGCCTCCTGATCCACCAATGCTGAAATGACTTGATCCACCACTTCCACCGAATCCTGATCCACCGCTGCTGCCTCGTCCTTCTGATCCACCACTGCCGCCTCGTCCTCCTGATCCACCGCTTCCACCTCTTCCTCCTGATCCACCACTGCTGAAGTAACTTGATCCACCACTTCCACCGAATCCTGATCCACCGCTGCTGCCTCGTCCTTCTGATCCACCACTGCCGCCTCGTCCTCCTGATCCACCGCTTCCACCTCTTCCTCCTGATCCACCACTGCTGAAGTGACTTGATCCACCACTTCCACCGAATCCTGATCCACCGCTGCTGCCTCGTCCTTCTGATCCACCACTGCCGCCTCGTTCTCCTGATCCACCGCTTCCACCTCTTCCTCCTGATCCACCAATGCTGAAGTGACTTGATGCACCACTTCCAGCGAATCCTGATCCACCGCTGCTGCCTCGTCCTTCTGATCCACCACTGCCGCCTCGTCCTCCTGATCCACCGCTTCCACCTCTTCCTCCTGATCCACCACTGCTGAAGTGACTTGATCCACCACTTCCACGGAATCCTGATCCACCACTGCTACCGCGACCGCCTGGTCCACCACTTCCACCATAGCCTCCTGATCCACCACTACTGCCTTGGTCCCCTGATCCACCAATGCTGAAGTGGCTTGATCCACCACTTCCAGCAAATCCTGATCCACCGCTTCCACCTTGTCCTCCAGATCCACCGCTTCCACCTCGTCCTCCTGATCCACCACCACGGCCGTGTTCTGAGGATTCGCTGCTGCCACTGTGGTCTCCTGATACACCAATGCTAAAGTGACTTGATCCACTACTTCCACTGTATCCTGATCCACCACTGCCGAATTGACTTGATCCACTACCTCCACCGAATCCTGATCCACCACTGCCTCCTCGTCCTGATCCAGCACTGCCTCCTCGTCCTAATCCACCACTGCTGCTGTGGGTTTCTGATCCACCAATACTGAAGTGACTTGATCCTCCACTTTCCCTGTATCCTGATCCACCACTGCCGCTGCCGCTGTGTTCTGCCGATTCACTGCTGTCGCCATGGCCTCCCGATGCACCAAAACTGAAGCTGCTTGAGCCACTGCTTCCACTGCTTCCACCTCGTGATCCTGATCCGCCACTTCCACCTATGCCGAAGTGACTTAATCCACCACTTCCACTTCCTGTTGATCCACCGCTGCTACTCTGACTTCCTGATCCACCAAAGCTGAAGTGGCTTGATCCATCACCTCCACTGCTTCCACTTCGTGATCCTGATCCACCACTGCTCAGATGGCTTGATCCACCGCTTCCACTACTACCTCTGTATTCAAATGATTCACTGCTGCCGCTGTGATCTGATCCACCAAAGCTGAAGTGACTTGATCCACCGCTGCTGCTCTGACTTCCTGATCCACCAGAGCTGAAGTGACTTGATCCACCGCTGCTGCTCTGACTTCCTGATCCACCAGAGCTGAAGTGGCTTGATCCGCTGCTTCCACTGTGTCCTGTCGATCCTCGTCCTCCCAATCCGCCACTTCCTCCTCGTGTTCCTGATCCACCACTACTACCATGGGCTCCTGATCCACCAATATTGAAGTGACTTGATCCACTACTTCCACTACTACCTCTGTATTCAAATGATTCACTGCTACCACTGCGATCTGACCCACCAAAGCTGAAGTGACTTGATCCACCGCTGCTGCTCTGACTTCCTGATCCACCAGAGCTGAAGTGGCTTGATCCACTGCTTCCACTGTGTCCTGATGATCCTCGTCCTCCTGATCCGCCACCGCTGCCATGGCCTCCAGATCCACCAATACTGAAGTGACTTGATCCACCACTTCCACTGTATCCCGATCCACCACTGCTGCCGCTACCTCCCGATCCACCTCTGCTGCTGTGTTCTGCTGACTCACTGCTGTCGCTGTGCCCTGATCCACCAAAGCTGAAGTGGCTTGATCCACTGCTGCTGCTCTGACTTCCTGATCCACCAGCGCTGAAGTGGCTTGATCCGCTGCTTCCACTGTATCCTGATGATCCACCACTTCCATCTCGTCCTCCTGATCCACCTCTAGCGCTGTCTTTTGCTGATTCACTGGTTCCACTGTGGGCTCCTGATCCACTGATGCTGAAGTGACTTCCTAATGATCCACTATCACCTCGTCCTCCTGATCCTCCAATTCCTTGTCTTCCTCCTGATCCACCACTGCTGCTCTGACTTGCTGATCCACCAATGCTAAAGTGGCTTGACCCACCACTGCTGGTGTATGCTGAGCCACTACTTCCACCTCGTCCTCCTGATCCGCCACTGCCTCTGCCGCTGTGTTCTGCTGATTCGCTGCTTCCACTATCGGCTCCTGATCCACCGAAGCTAAAGTGACTTGATCCACCGCTTCCACTGTATCCAGGTGACCCACTACTTCCAACTCGTCCTCCTGATCCGCCACTTCCACCTCGTCCACCTGATCCGCCACTGCTGCCGCGTCCTGATCCTCCCAAGCTGAAGTGACTTGATGCACCACTTCCACTTCCTGCTGATCCACCGCTGCTGCTCTGACTTCCTGATCCACCAAAGGTGAAGTGGCTTGATCCATCACTTCCACTGCTTCCACTTCGTGATCCTGATCCACCACTGCTCAGATGGCTTGATCCACCTCTTCCACCACTACCTCTGTACTCAAATGATTCACTGCTGCCGCTGTGATCTGATCCACCAAAGCTAAAGTGACTTGATCCACCGCTGCTGCTCGGACTTCCTGATCCACCAGACCTGAAGTGGCTTGATCCGCCGCTTCCACTGTGTCCTGACGATCCACCACGTCTACCGCTACTACCTCGTCCTCCTGATCCGCCACTTCCTCCATGTGTTCCTGATCCACCAGTGCTGCCATGGCCTCGTGATCCACCAATACTGAAGTGACTTGATACACCACTTCCACTGTATCCTGATCCACCACTGCTGCCGCGACCTCCCGATCCACCTCTAGTGCTGTGTTCTGCTGATTCACTGCTGCTGCTTTGCCCTGATCCACCAAAGCTGAAGTGGCTTGATCCACCGGTGCCGCTCTGACTTCCTGATCCACCAGCGCTGGAGTGGCTTGATCCGCTGCTGCCACTGTATCCTGATGATCCACCACTGCTGCCGCGACCTCCTGATCCACCAGTACTGCCGCGACCTCCTGATCCACCAGTGCTGCCATGGCCTCCAGATCCACCAATGCTGAAGTGAGTTGATCCACCACTTCCACTGTGTGATGATCCACCACTGCTGCCGCGACCTCCTGATCCACCAGTACTGCCGCGACCTCCTGATCCACCAGTGCTGCCATGGCCTCCAGATCCACCAATGCTGAAGTGAGTTGATCCACCACTTCCACTGTGTAATGATCCACCACTGCTGCCGCGACCTCCTGATCCACCGGTACTGCCGCCACCTCCTGATCCACCAGTGCTGTCATGGCCTCTAGATCCACCAATGCTAAAGCGAGGCGATCCACCACTTCCACTGTATCCATCACTGCTGCCGCGACCTCCTGATCCACCTCTGCTGCTGTGTTCTGTGGATTCACTGCTGCCGCTGTGCTCTGATCCACCAAAGCTGAAGTGGCTTGATCCACCACTTCCACCTCGTCCTACTGATACGCTGCTTCCACCTTGTGTTCTTGATCCACCAATGCTGAAGTGACTTGATCCACCACTTCCGCTGTATCCTGATCCTCCTCCTCCTCCGGATCCACCAATTCCACCTCTTCCTCTTGATCCGCTAGTACTGCTGTGGCTGCTTGATCCATCAAAGCTGAAGTGACTTGATCCACTGCTTCCACTCTGTCCTGCTGATCCACCAATGTTGACGTGACCTAAATCTCCACTTCCGCTGTGTCTTGACCCTGAACTTCCACCTCGTCCTGATCCACTACTTCCATCTCGACCTCCTGATCCACTGCTGCTGCTGTGGCCTGCTGATCCACCAATGCTGAAGTGACTTGATCCACTACTTCCACTGTATCCTGATCCACCACTTCCGCCTCGTCCTCCTGATCCACCACTACCACTACCGCTGAGGATACCTGAACCACCAGTGCTAAAGTGACTCGATCCACTACTTCCACTGTATCCTGATCCACCACTTCCACCTCTTCCTCCTGATCTGCCACTTTCTCCTCGTCCTCCTGATCCAAAGGTGCCATGTTCTGTGGATTCACTGCTCCCACTGTGTCCTGATCCACCAAAACTGAAGTGACTTGATCCACTGCTTCCACTGTATCCTGATGATCCACCACTTCCACCACGTCTTCCTGACCCTCCACTGCCACCTCGTCCACCCGATCCACCACTTCCTACTCCTGCTCCTGATCCGCCACTGCTGCCATGGCCTCCTGATCCACCAAAGCTGAAGTGACTTGATCCACTGCTTCCACTGTGTCCTAATGATCCAGCACTGCCACCTCGTCCTCCTGATCCACCTCTGCTGCTGTGTTCTGCTGATTCACTGCTTCCGCTGTGACCTCCTGATCCACCAAAGCTGAAGTGGCTTGATCCACCACTTCCGCTGCCTCCTGACCCATCACTGCTGCCCCGACCTCCTGATCCACCACTGCTGCCATGGTCTCCAGATCCACCAATGCTGAAGTGACTTGATCCGCTGCTTCCACTGTATCCTGAAACAGCACTTCCACTTCGGCTTCCTGATCCACTACTGCCACCTCGTCCTCCTGATCCACCACTGCCACCTCGTCCTGATCCACCTCTGCCGCTGTGTTCTGCTGATTCACTGCTGCCGCTGTGATCTGATCCACCAAAGCTGAAGTGGCTTGACCCACTACTTCCACTGTATCCTGATCCACCACTTCCGGCTTGACCTCCTGATCCACCACTGCCGCCATGGCTTCCTGACCCACCAAAGCTGAAGTGGCTTGATGCATCACTTGATCCATCTCTTCCACTGTATCCTGATCCACCACTGCCACCGCGACCTGCTAATCCACCACTGCCGCCACGACTGCCTGATCCACCACTGCCTCCACGGCCACCGGATCCACCGATGCTGAAGTGGCTTGATCCACCACTTCCACCTAATCCTGATCCACCACTGCCACCTCGGCCTTCTGATCCACCACTAGCTCTGTGTTCTGCTGATTCACTGCTACCACTCTGGCCTCCTGATCCACCAAAGCTGAAATGACTTGATCCACCACTTCCTCTGTATCCAGCAGATCCCCCGCTGCCACTGTGGCCTCCTGATCCACCAATGCTGAAGCTACTTGATCCACCACTTCCTGACCCGCCACTTCCTCCGCGGCCTCCAGATCCGCCAGCTCCAGCAGTGAACTGTGATGAACCACCAGAGTGGCCTGAACTACTCTTCAATCTGTATTCTTCGCTGCTCTCCTGTGAACCACTTGATAATGAGCCGAAGGGGTTGAAGGCCTTATCTGCCGACGGGGGTTGGTAGGAGTACCCTGTGATCTGGCCTTGAGAAGAGGAAGAAGAAGAGCCGCTAGACTGGCTGCTTCCCGGCAGTGTGAAGAGCTTACTTGGTTCCTGGTAGGAGTAGCCGCCCTCAGAGCTCGAGGAGTGAGGAATCTGGGCAGGACGGGGAGTGGGCCTTCTCTTTCCAGTTTCGTAAGTTGGTTGTGTTGCTGGACGTGATGTGGGCCTAGGTGCGCGATAACCAGGTGTCGGGGTGGGTCTTGCTGGGGTAAATCCAGGCTGTTTTGTTGGCAAGAGGAATGGGTTTGCTGGGGTCTGGTAGGGGTATCCGGATGAGGATCCACCTCCCACTTCATTAGTTACTGGTTGTGGGCTAGGCGCGGTGACTCGTCTTGTGGATGATGGGCGAGCTGAGGTGAATGGTTTGCTGGGTGGTGAGTAGCTGTAGCCTCCCTCCCTAGACTCCTCACTGCTGGAGCCTTGACCATACCCGGTTTCAACCGTGTTCTGATCAGGCCTGGAGTGTGGTGTGACAGACGATGAAGATTGGCTTGGCTCAGGATAGGAATATCCCGTTGATGGTCGGGGTGTTAGGGGTTTGTAGGGAGCAGGTGTTGGGTAGACACGCGGTGAGGAGGTGACAGAGGAGGGCCTGGAAACGGTGAAGTGGCCGCCAGGAGTGAGAGAGGTGCTCGGAGGGGAGTATGAGTATCCAGAGGGCGTGGTCTTTGTGTCCTCTTCTGACGATGAGGATGAAGATGATCCATCACTTCCAGGGAACGTTTGGAAGGGAGTAGAGGGTGTGGGATAAGTGTACCCAGTGGTGGGTGCAGGGGTATTTGTGTAGGAAGTGGAGGGTTGGCGACTAGAAGGTCTTTGGCTGGAGGGCCTTCTACTGGATGGGCGGCGACTTGATGGCCGACGACTGGATGGGCGGCGACTGGAAGGAGTAGGTTGGAGGGGAGTAGAGGGCTCAGTGTAGGAATAGCCTCCTGTTGACGGTGCAGGAATGGGCCTCCTTGAGGTTGAGGGTCGACCGCGGGAAGAAGTCACGGATTTTTTGCCGCTCTGGGATGACCTGGAGGGTTGGTTGCTGGGATGGGAGGGGGAGTATTCTTCTGAGGAGGCTTCGTGGGAGGTGCTAGGTCGCCTGCGAGATCCAAATGGCCGTCCACGAGATGTTGCACGTGAGGGTTGACCCGGGCGTGGGTAGTCATAACCCTCAGTGGCAGTCACAGGAGTGGGCAGTGGAGCGGTGGATGGAGCGCTGTAAGAATATCCAGGTGATGTTCCATGTGTCCTAATCACATTGCGGTCAGATGCAGATTCTTCCGAAGATCCTCCTTGATGTTTTCCAGAGGAGGAATCTTGTCTGTGAGAGTTCCTGTCCCTCGAGAATGAGGAACCTGAAGGAAGAGCCGAGCCGAAAGCCACTGCTGCTACGCCTCCGCCAGGTACTTTGCCTGCGAAGCCACCCTGGGATTTCTCACCAGAAAGCTCGATACTTTCTTTGTAGGCCTTGTAGGAGAGACGTTCATTGCTTAGGTTTGGAGAGATAATAAGACCTTTTTCATGGCTATAAACACCCTTGCCTCCTATGGCCAGCTCCACTGACTGACTACCACTACAGTCAGTGCAGCCTCCTTTGGTCTTTGTTTCGCTCTGGATACTCTGAGCAGCCACCTTCTTTGTTGGTATATTCTTTGCAAATGGACGTCGTCCAGCCACGTCGCTGACACTGACAGGTGCCGCTCCAGGGGTAAGATCTAGGTAACCAATGCCATTCTTGCCACAGCTACTCACTAGCCACGGCCAGTTGCACATGTAATTGGCTTCGTCATAGGCAAGACCGAAGGGACAGCGGAACTCATACTGCATGTATGTGTTGTTGCCGAAGTGGTCGAGACAGGCAAAGAACCACCGGCAGTTTTCGGGATCGGTGAAATAACCTTCACCTGGACATATGAACTTTTGTTTTGGCACTGGGAAAATTTCGGATGAGCCATCGCAGGGGGTCGCGGCCGAGGGCCAAGCGCACACCTCCCAGCGGTCGTCGAACACCAAGCCTTTTGGACACGAGTACTCAAACACAGTAAAGTCGTCCACATATTGGTTGAACTTGGCACATCGATAGAAGTTTGAGCAATCTTCGGGGTCGCGATAGAAGCCCTGGCGAGAACACTGGTAGCGAGTCGCCGCCGCTGACTCCCTGTGGACACCCACACAAAAAAAGATCAATGGAGGAGGAAGAGGAAGACAAAAGTTCAGTATTAATGATTAGAAATTTCAACTTCGAATAACTGTAACATGATATCTACGTCATTGAATTATGTCTAGAAAATACCGTCTTAAGAAAAAAGCTCTTCCGTTTTCTTTGCAAAGAACCCTAATGGTAATATTTATCTTCTGCTCACCTTATTGCCTTGATGTCACCTGACCTGTCCACTACCCTCACTATTCTGAAGGGGGATGTACGCAGGTCAGAAGGCACGGAGGGGGATTGTGTGAGGTCCACCACCAGACTATTCAGCACCGCACGGCGAGGTGACCGGGCGAGCTGAGGTAGAAGCAATGAAGAGCTGTAACATTACTCACACTCTCTTAAACCAGCACGTTTATCCACTACTAACAGTCTATGTGTACATCCATCCATTTTTCACCCACCTCAGTGAACGTGGTGTAGACAGTGGAGAGAAGTGGGTACCGTCCATATCCACACGTGCCCTCATGATCCGCCTGATCCACACCTCGCAGTGCCACACCCGCCAGACCTCGTAGCAAAACGTACTTGCTCTGTCACGGTGGGAAGAAACGAGGGGCAATGCCTTGGGAACTAGGAACTGGGGTACTAGTAACTTAGAACTGGAAACTAGGAACTGCGCACTAGACAAATGGGAATGAGAGGTGAAGACTCGGAATTGGGAATTGGTTGGAGTGCATGTCTGTCTATGGGCTATGAATTTGATGGAAGTCTATCTCAGAAATTGGGAGTTGGGAAATGGGGATTGTAGTGTCGACCGGGAACTGGAAACTGAGACTATCTTGAAAATTTGGGACCAGATATTGGAAGCTGAGAATTTACTTTGCTGAACATAATCCTCTGAAATGGCTGCCTTGGAAACCGAGAACTGGGGCTTAAGGCTAGAGAATGTAGAATAAGGAGTGAACTGAACTAAAGACAAGTGGCTAGAGACTGAATTAGGAATTATTTAGAACCAAAGATTTGGGTTGAAAATATTCCTTTTGACAAAATCTTGAAAATTATATTAGATTTTTCTACCTTACTAAGTTATTTTCATTACCTTTCGTAAATTCAGTGTCGCCCAGTTCATGCAGCAAGTAAATGGCAAAACTCTGAAGTGTCAAACTACCAATGAGGGAACTATTAAGTAAACTGAACAGACAGAACATGGAACAAAAAATAAACTTATGTACTGTACAAATATAAGTAAAAAATTGTAAGCTACAACACAACAGGCGTAAAAGAGTAAGGATTTGACATATGTAGATGGTCAGTTTAGTTAATTTGTCACTTGTCTGTCATAATAAAAGCAAGCGAATGGAAGGAATGTAAAGATATAGATACATAACAATAAGTGAAGCTCAGTTAAAGAATAAGTAATACCTTTCTAATGAGTAAAGAAGACAGACTGAAATATTCATAAGATTTTGCATATTTGATAGCTTACCGTGAGTTCCGGAAAAAAAAAGAAAAGAAAAAGCTATAACTCCATTAGTAAGAGCTACAGCAGCAAAGGAAAGGCTGAAAGCACGAAGTCACATGGTCAGTATTTCCTTCAGTTAATATTCTTCCCCCAAAAAATTAACTCGGGTCGCCAAGTAAGGAAACAAGACTTAATTGATCAAGAAGCAATTAAAACTTTGACGTTCTAAAAGAGGAACGAAGGAAAAATGCAACACAGAAGCCCCTCCAAGAAAGCCCAACATTCCAGCAAAGAAAAAGGAAGAATATTACAGAAATAATAATAACCACAGTATAGAAAACGAGGCGCAGTGGAGAAAAATAGAAAACGATGAACTGAACTAAATAAAACAATGATGCAAATTACTATTAACCACACAAATGAAAAGGCAGCGGGCGAAGGAAAAAAGTGAAAGGTTATGAAAATATGATACAACAATAATTAATCACCACATAAAAACGAGGAACAAGAGAAGAAGGAAAAAAGAATATATATAATTATACTAAGACGCAAATTGTAGCAGTGCGTGGCAGGAAACAAACAAGGGTGAGTGAGATTAGTTTCTTTTCATCCCAGGTGGAGTCAAAGGTGTTGGCTAATTAATCTGGCGTGCGTGTGCCCACCTGTCGGTCTTCCTTGGGCGTGGCGGCAGGTCAGGTGTGTGTCTGGCGGCAGTGGTGTGTCCTTCGTCTGCCTCCGTCTGTCCTGTTTACTGTCTTTACCTGTGTCCTCTCACCTGTCAAGTTACCTGTAGCATTGGTGGATACAGTGCAGCTACTGGGAAGTCGTAATTATAGACAGGTATATTAGACCTTCTCTTAAGTTAGGCTATACATCTTATAAATGGTAGTTATTAGAGTTTTACTTTACATACTTTCTTTTTTTACCTTTTTTCTAGCTCAAGGTGAATGTATGTAGGTAAATGACTAGTAATTATGGAGTTCGTTTTCTTTTTTTTTCTTTCTCATAACTACTGATTTGTGATTTATGTTTATAGCTTTTTTTTTTAACAGTCAAGGGTCAGGTTTTCACACACACACACACACACACACACACACACACACACACACACACACACACACACACACACACACACACACACACATACCTTAACCTTGACGCTGCTGGGGTCGTCGAAGGCCATCCAGGTCTGATTAGAGAAAGCGTAGGGCGCCGTTAGATCCTGGTCCCTCTCCACCGTCCAGTTGCCTCGCGCCATGGCCTCGCACGCCTGGTGGGGAGCACGACGAAGGCGGTGACGAAGGGTGGTTTTGTTATTAGGGATTGGCGGGGATTTCAAGTAGTAGTGGATCTAAAATTTGCTTGTAATTTGATTTTACAGTACTGTGGTTGGTTTCACTGTCTTGTTAAATATCACTTGATCTTTTATGTTTGATTTCACTGCGCTCAATATTATACAAGTGGTTTCTAGGAGCCACGAACTTTGAGGTCATTTGTAGGTTTGATTCTATTATATTGTGTTTGAATTTACCACGTTATGTTTGACTCCACTACACTCGTTATTATCATTACAATTACTGGGCAAAGGTTAAACTGGGAAAGACTGTAGGGGTATCTATGGCTAATACCTCTGCTTCTTGCCTTAGTGTCCCTAGTAACTCTCCCTTTACTGTGGCCGCATGGAAAAGCTACACGTCAAAATGCAGGAAGTGAAAAATCTATACTCGTTTTCCCGTGTGAAAATTTTAGTTTCATCGTGTTTTTTATTATTATTGTTATGTTATTTATTAATTCATTGGTTTGTTTATTTATTCATTTTATTTATTTATTTATTTTTATTTTTATTTATTATTTATCATTTTTTTGCGGCCCCTGTATCATTATTAGACGCGTGTAGTGACCAGTGCGAGGCGTGTGGAGTGTATTGATAAGGATGATAAACCTGATCTGAAAAAAAAAAAAAAATCGTGTATACACTTGGTTTGCAGATATGGCTGTGGGAACTCTTTACTGTACCTGGGGGTAGGACATGGACGTGGGCGCGTCGGTGGCCGGAGAGCGGGGCGTGGTGAGGGTGGCGTTCTCCAGGGTGAAGGATAGAACAGTCTCGGGCACACTCAGCACAAGTTTCTCCAGAGGCACGCCAAGACCCGCGGCTAAGTCCACCAGGGAGTCCTGCAGGCGCACACACACACACACACACACACACACACACACACACACACACACACACACACACACACACACACACACACACACACACACACACACACGCACAGAGAGAAGAGAGAGAGAGAGAGAGAGAGAGAGAGAGAGAGAGAGAGAGAGAGAGAGAGAGAGAGAGAGAGAGAGAGAGAGAGAGAGAGAGAGAGAGAGAGTTGACATTTTAGTCGTATTAGATGATAATGATAATAATAACAATAGACAAAAGTAGATTTTACCTTATACAAGTTCATCAATCTCATCTTTTTTTTTCACCTACAGTTTGCTCCTTTCCTTTGTTATTATTATTATTTTTTTATATCTTTTTTTATTTGAAGTTCTTATTAATACTGATAAAAAAAACTTAGAAAATACTCTTATAAGTTAATATCGAAACTTGTACAAAAGAATTAGCGACTAGTTAGGAAGAGGAATACAACGACTGCACATGGAGTGATGGGATGATGGGAAGAGAATACAGCAACTGCGTAGAGACTGGGATTGGATGATGATGGGCAGTGATGGGCAATGATGAGAGAATAACGGGTAATGATGGGCAGTGATGGGTAATGATAATGGGGAGAGCTGGGGCAATGGGAAGACAGAGGAATACTACAGTGGCTTATGGGCAGTGATAGGATGGTAATGGGCGGTAATAATGGACAGTGATAGGGCGTTGGGCACTCACAGCGTTCTGCAGGTCCGCCAGGCCCATGAGCCTTCCCGGGTGATAGGTCATGCTGGGGTCCTCGATGGTCAGGTTGTGCGTGGGCAGCGAGAAGAAGTCCACCACCCTGAGGAGAGGAGTGTGTTGAAGTGACCGTGTTGCTGTGGTGGTAGTGGAGCTGGTGTTGTTGTGTTGCTGTGGTGTTAATGGAGCCGGTACGTGTTATTGTCTGGGTTGGGTGCCAGTGTTAGTATCATTATCTTGTATGTCAGTGTTCCCTTTAGGTATTTTTGTCCGTGTTGGGTGGCAGTGCTAGTACCAGTGTCTCCTATTACAGTGTCCCCGTTAGTCTAATCCAGCGGTGTCATGCTCAGGGGACAATCATGCGGTTGGTTCTGGTCTCGAGGCTCATCAACGGTTTTGTAATTGCATCCTGGCCAGAGTGAAGTTTGCAGCTTATTTTGCTGGTCATCCTGGTTTATAATGCTTGTTAATCAAAAATAGCAATAAATGAGCGTTATTGTTTGCATTTTGATAAGACAAATAATTTTCATGTAAATATTAGTTAAATGTTGTTATGTTTCGCCTTAATAGTTTAGTAATTTCCTCAACAGTAACAATTGTATATTTTCTTCGGTTTTATATACAACTTCCCTCGTCTGTCAGGGCCAGGACGGTGCCTCCTAATGAAGGACTTTGATATGTCATTTGGGAGCCGTTACCCCCAGAGTGGATGCCCTTCCTACCCTCAGACCGTGATCAGGATTCGAACCCGTGCGCCTGAGAACCACTCCGCCCTCGGTCCCACTGTACCACTGTATACAGTTGAAAAATTACTTGTCGCCTCGCGGGCCACTGAAGACTAACCCAACGGCAATGAATCTGACACCCATAGTCTAGTCAGATGGGGAGGAGCCTTCGCCTTTACTATCCCCAAAAAGTACTCACTTCGCCAGTTCCTTGAGGTCGTATCCCTTCACTATGTACTCTGGGTTGGGCGCCACGGCCAGGATCAGCAGTTTTCCTTCGTCCTCTTCCTCTTCTTCATCAGTTCCACCGTGGGTTACTTGCTTCAGTAGTCTCTTCCTTACTACGCCTCGCCTCCTTCCTCCTCCTCCTCTTCGCTGGCCCCTCCTGCCGAAAGTCCAGCCCGCGGACCTCTGAGTGGGTGCCTCCGTGGTGGTGGTGGTGGTGGTGATGGAGGAGGTGGAGTTGGGCACGGAGACAGTGGTGGTGATGGTGGTGGGTGCGTCAGTGCTGGTCGTTGTCGTGGTCGTTAAGTAATCCTGAAATAATGGAAGAATTGTTAGAGGGACTATTCATTTAAGTGAGTTTTTTTTTCCATTTTTGTCACAATTTTGACCAGTCTCCTTTTGACTCCTTCCTTCTCCCCACTGAAAAAAAAAAAGTTCCATTCATTTGTGTATCTGTCAGCACTCCACACCTGAACAAAGGAAACACCATACAAAGGTTAGAGCTAAGATAAGAAAAACAAAGAAAACGTGAAATAAGAGAGAGAAAATAGAAAGAAAGAAGGAAAAAAATACCCCATGTGACTTTGACTCTCTTACTTTCTACCCCCCCCCCCACTTTTCTTTGCTAATCCGTCACCCCTCCTTGGTGCCTGACCCTTCCTTTGCTATATATTCCTCCTCTGTGTCCCCTTGTTCCCTGTCCTTCCCCTGCTCTCTGATCTCCGTTGTGCCCCGCCTCACCTCATCCTCCAGGGGCTGCACCGTCACCGCGTACTCTGAGCCAGATTCAAGGGCGTCGTAGTCTTTGCCCAGGCTGTGTGGAGAGAGACAGATTAGTTATAAAGGTGAATTAATCAAGGTGTGAGTCTTCTTCCTCCTCCTCTTCTTCTCCCTCCTCTTCCTCTTTCTCCAGCTCTTCCTTCTCTTTCTTCTTTTTCGTCTTCCTCTATTTAATCCCACTCGTAATCCTCCTCCTCCTTCTGGTGGGTTTTTATTCTGTCTCTCTCTCTCTCTCTCTCTCTCTCTCTCTCTCTCTCTCTCTCTCTCTCTCTCTCTCTCTCTCTCTCTCTCTCTCTCTCTCTCTCTCTCTCTCACACTTATTTTTACCATCCTCTTCTCCATAATCCTAATTGCAATTTTCCTTTTCCTCTTGAATTTCCTCCTCCTCCTCCTCCTCCTCCTCCCCCCCTCGTACGTACCTTCCATTATCCTCCAGGAGCGGGACAAGAGTGGTCGTTCCCTCATCTTCGTAGAGCGTAGTTGTCTCCGTCGTAGCCTCCGTCGCCGCCTCCGTCGTTACCGCCAGATCCTCCTCCGGCGCTGCTCGCTTGGTCACGTTATGCACCTTCTGGTCCAGCACGAGCCTGAGAACCTGTGGGAGGGGAAGGTGTGTGTTACTGGTGGCAGCAACTTGCGTTTCTTTAGCTTCATTTGTTATTGTTTCACTTCTGGGGACTGTTTGACTGCTTTCACTGCTATTTGACGCGTCCTTCATTGATTACTAACCACTCTGAGACGTCTTTTCTCGTCCTACAGCCACCTGCAAACGTTGTACTGCCTAGGAATTGCATTAATCTATTCTCTCTTTTTTTTTTTTATCGCTATTTTATTTTATTTTATTTATTTATTCATTTGTTATTATTATTATTATTATTTTTAGCTTTATTGTTTTTGTGGATGCTTATAAATATTCCATGCAATCCTTCCAGTGCCGTAAGTTGTTGTAGATCACAGTGAAAAGATCAAAAGTTTCTCGGTATCAGTGTTGGTATGATCTGTTTCTCTATTTTGTTTGTTGTTGTTGTTGTTATTATTGTTGTTTTTAGGAGAGAGACTAATAACCAGCCTCTTTTCTTCTTTCTTTATTTTTATTTATTTATTTATTTTTGTTCTTGGTTTCTTTCCCTTGTGCATAAAAAGTTGTTTACTCTCTACTATGGAAGGCTATGTATGACTAACTATTACTACTACCACTGTCACTACCCCTGTCACTACTACCACTGTCACTACTACCTCTGTCACTACCCCTGTCACTACTACCACTGTCACTACTACCTCTGTCACTACCCCTGTCACTACTACCACTATATATTTTTTTTTCGTCTACATTTTCTTCATATTTTATCGCCTTCCTCGACACAGCTGCCGTTTATAACTCAACACCCACACCCGCTCATAACCTCGCGCAAGAATACTTCCTTTCCATCCACGCGGCGTTACCTTACACACCTGATATTGTAGTGGGAGAAGTAAGCAAAAGAACGGTATTATGTTTCCACTTGTTTTCACACCTCATTCTTTTTTTTTTTTTTGTCTTGTATTTATTTGTTTATTTATATACTTTTATATGAGAGGTTCTGGCTTAGGGCAACAAAAAGTGGTACAGAAGAAAGGCTAGATAATATTGAAGTGACTTTAGTGTTTTCATCTAAGGGCTCTGTTAAGTTAGCTTAGGTTTAGGTTAGTTAGGTCAGGTCAGGTCAAGCTAGGTTAGGTTAGGTTAGGTCAAGTTACGATAGGTTAGGTTAAGATTAATGCAGTTCTTTAATTTCCGATCTGATTTCTTCCTAACCTAACGCGACCCAACCTGACTTAACCAAACCAAATCAAACCTAACCTAACCTAACCTAACCTAACCTAGCCAAACTAATCCTAACCTAACCTAACCTAACCTAGCCAAACTAATCCTAACCTAACCTAACCTAACCTAACCAAATCAAACCTAACCTAACCTAACCTAACCTAGCCAAACTAATCCTAATCTAACCTAACCTAACCTAACCTAACCTAACCTAACCTAACCAAATCAAACCTAACCTAACCTAACCTAACCTAACCTAACCTAACCAAATCAAACCTAACCTAACCTAACCTAACCTAGCCAAACTAATCCTAACCTAACCTAACCTAACCTAACCTAACCAAATCAAACCTAACCTAACCTAACCTAACCTAACCTAACCTAACCTAACCAAATCAAACCTAACCTAACCTAACCTAACCTAACCTAACCAAATCAAACCTAACCTAACCTAACCTAACCTAGCCAAACTAATCCTAACCTAACCTAACCTAACCTAACCTAACCAAATCAAACCTAACCTAACCTAACCTAACCTAACCTAACCCAACCTGACTTAACCAAACCAAATCAAACCTAACCTAACCTAACCTAACCTAACCTAACCAAACCAAATCAAACCTAACCTAACCTAACCTAACCAAATCAAACCTAACCTAACCTAACCTAACCTAACCCAACCTGACTTAACCAAACCAAATCAAACCTAACCTAACCTAACCTAACCTAACCTAACCTAACCTAGCCAAACTAATCCTAACCTAACCTAACCAGATAAAACCTAACCTAACCAAACTTAACCTAACCTAACCTATGGAATCTCAGGTGGATGTGTGAGTGGTCTCCTTGAAGTATGTACACGGGAGCTTCTCTTTTCTCCTTTTCTCACCTTTTTCTCAACCTTGACTTCTTCCTTACTCTTTTTTTCCTTCCCTTGTTTCCTAACTCTTAGAAATCCAGCGTTGCACTTATAAATAGACTTTATATGGGCAAGAGAATGTTTTTTTTTTTTTTCCTCTTTCCATGACATTTAAATATATAACACTTGATCCTTTTCTTTTTTCTTTTTTTTTTTCTGTCTGTTTCTCAACTTGTAGAAATTAAGATTATAATTTTTTTTTCCCTCTTTCCGTGACATTTGAATATAATATTTGATCCCTTTTTCCCTTCCTTGTTTCCTTCCTGTTTGTTTTTCCTTCTCCCTGTTTCCTGACGTGTAGAAATCAGTGTTGAGTAAATGAGTTATTATTTATACTGTTAATTTTTCCCCCCCTTTTTTCGTGCCATTTTAATCTTGCATCTTAATCTCTGAGTTTTTTTTTTTTTTCCCTTGTTTCCCTTTTTTTTTTTTTTTTTTTCCTCTCCTCTTTGTTCCCTAATTGAGAGAAACCAGTGTCGAATATATGAATGATGATTTGTATCCACTGTAATTCATTTCTCCCCATTTGAATCTCGTGTTTTTACCCTTCCTTTGTGTCCCGCCTTGGCCTTTTTACCTTTTTCATCCCTCTGTATTTCCTAACTTACATCGGTGAATACATAAATAACTTCTTGTATCAAATCTGCAGTATATTTTCTTTCTCCTTTTTCGTGACATTTAAAACCTTTCTTCCTTTTTTCTTTCTTCCTTTCGTACTTTCCTCTTTTTCTGTCTGTTTTCTAATCTAACCTAACTTTAACGTGACCTAACAGCTTAATATTAACCTAGCATAACATAATCTTGAAACCTAACCTACCTTAACCAAACTTAACCTGATATAAGCAAACCAAACCTAACCTTACCTTAAAATCTAACCAAATTTAACCTTACTTTACCTCACCTTGGGTTAACATAAAACCTTACATTATCTACCCTTAAAACCTAACCTAACTTTAAAACCGACCTTAAACCAACCTAACCTAAC
>NC_087179.1:13429379-13431879 GCF_035594125.1 Scylla paramamosain | reverse complement strand
TTTTTATTTTATTTTTCCTAGTTCAGTTTTCGATTATATTTTGAAGTGCTGCGGTGTTTGTGTATCTTGTGTTGCTGTTTTGCCTTCAGAGTTCGATAAATGGTGCGTGATTTTGTGATTCTAATGTATGTCTTGTTTTTATTTTTTATTTTCAACCTCAACTCTTTCATAAATGTTGTATGATTATTTTATTTTTGTCTTTTTTTAAGTTTACGATGTTTTTTTTTCTAGTTTAGTTATGTTTGCGTGTTTTTTTTTTTTTATGTAGTCTAGGTTTGTATAAGTGGCTTTCAATTTGTCAGTCTTAATTTGTAATGTTCTACAGATGTGTTTGCGTGTTTTTTAGTTGATTTAATTTAGTTCATGTTATCAAGTTTGCTTGGTTCCGGTTACCTTAATTTAGTTTACAATGTTCCTCAGGCATATTTGCGTGTTTTTTGGTTAGGTTAGTATAGTTTATAACATATCATCCTTCAAATGCTTTACGATGTCTTAAAATGCCCCGAGGAATTTCATAACGTGTCAAAATGCGCCATGCTCTCTTCTCACTCACGGCGGGATATAGAAAATGCCTCGTAAGTGAATTGAAATGCTCCGCCGTGTGTCAGAACGCCTCGCTGTGACGTTTTCGATATGACGGAGTGTTTTAGTGAGCGGTGGGGGTGTTGAAGAGCCAGACAGTGTGTTATGGTGTTGCAAGCCTTGCGTCACTGATAGGAAAAGACTCGCCCCGCACAGACTGGATGTGTATACCTGTTTTTAATGCGGCGTGACAAGATATTGTAATTAAACTGGACGGGGCGAGAGAGAGAGAGAGAGAGAGAGAGAGAGAGAGAGAGAGAGAGAGAGAGAGAGAGAGAGAGAGAGAGAGAGAGAGAGAGAGAGAGAGTAGTAATGTTCTCATTCTGCAATGATGTATGACAATTATTAATGAGTGTAATAACAATGATAATGACGAAGAGATCATGCATAAACATTTTAGAGAGAGAGAGAGAGAGAGAGAGAGAGAGAGAGAGAGAGAGAGAGAGAGAGAGAGAGAGAGAGATCCCACACACACACACACACACACACACACACACACACACACACACACACACACACACACACACACCTTTGTTACACGGTGAACCCAAACCCCGACTATCAAATCGAACCGTGATACAATGATAATGATAGTGTTGGTGGTAGTGGTGATGGTGATGGCAAGATAATGATGAGAAGGCGTGATACAGAGGGTCTTTCTTCTCCAGTTTTACTTTTGTTCCTGTAAATTGATATCAAGAATCGTGGGAGGTGTCCAGTCTCTCTCTCTCTCTCTCTCTCTCTCTCTCTCTCTCTCTCTCTCTCTCTCTCTCTCTCTCTCTCTCTCTCTCTCTCTCTTTCATGTATCACCATTATTTGAGGGCAATATACAATAACTACTAACTAGAAAAAAAAAATGTAGTAATAAAAGGTGATTAATATTTACAATTACACTACAAAATACACACCATACATTTTTATCTAACGAATTCATACACGAATACACTTATTGCTTTAATATTGTGGGTATGTAACTTCTCTCTCTCTCTCTCTCTCTCTCTCTCTCTCTCTCTCTCTCTCTCTCTCTCTCTCTCTCTCTCTCTCTCTCTTGTGAAACCCTTTAACTGAAAAAAGTGATAATCTGTTGAGAAGGGAAGGAGAAGAAAAACGAAGGGGAAATAAGAAAGAAGGAAATGGGAAGTGGGGATTAAAAGGATAGGAATGGGTGAGAATAAACGTTAAGGGAATAAGGATGGAAGGAGAGGGAATAATAAAGGTGAAATAATAAGAAAAGTAAGGAGGAAAAGAAGGAAAAGGAGAATAGGAGTAAGGAATGGAAGGGGGAGATGATAATGGTAAAAAAGGGAGAAAAAAGGAAAATAGAAGAAAGTAAAGGAAAGATAAATTAAAAGACGCAACACAAAATATAAGAACGGAGTAGATAAGCGAAGTGGAGAGAAGAGATAGAAAGAAAGAGCAAAGAAAAGAAGGAAACGGAAGAAAAGAAAAAGAGAAGAGAAGAAGAGGAGAGAAGAGAAGAGAAAACTGAAAGGAAGGGAAGGAGAGAAACACTGAAATTAGAGGCAAAATATTATTGCCAACCGTACTTGCCAATCAGTATAAGAGGAAGAAGAAGAAGAAGAGGAAAAAAAGGTAGGAGGAGGAGAAGGAGGAGCAGGAGGAAGAGGGAGGTAATAATTAAGGTACTGATATTTGTAATTAGCTTGAGAGCTTATCAAAAGAAGCGAGAGATTTCTTATGGCAGAGAGGGAGAGAGAGAGAGAGAGAGAGAGAGAAGGAATATGGAGGAAAGGAGAGAGGGAACGTGGAAAGGAGGGGTGAGAGAGGCAGGGAAGAGAAAAGATAAGACAAAAGGAAGAAAAGTGTAAAGGAAGAAAAGAAAGGTGAATAAGAGGAAGGAAAAAGATGATAATGAAAGGAAGGAGAGATTAAAGATTTGAACGAAGGAGAGCGAAAG
>NC_087179.1:13404379-13421879 GCF_035594125.1 Scylla paramamosain | reverse complement strand
ACCCGGGGTATCGATTTTCATATGCTAAATTCAAAGTCCTTCGTTAGCAGGCACCGCACGTAAAACCCGAAAATAATAATAAAAAAAAAGAAAATAAAAGTGTGTGTGTTGTGATGGATGGGTTGTGTGAATGGAGGGGAATGGATGGCAGCTCTCTTCACCTGGTCCCGGGAATGTTAATTGGCTCCTGTTGTTGTTGTTGTTGTTGTTGTTGTTGTTTTTGTTTGTTGTTGTTGTTTTTGTTGTTGTTGTTGTCATCAAGTCGGGAGTTTTTAGATCATTATTATCATTATCATCATCATCATCATCATCGTCAGCATCATTATCATGTTTTATCCAAGTCCAGCCAGCAACTATAGATGAACAAATAAATAAATAAATAGATAAATTAATAAATAGATAAAAGATATATAAATAGATAGAAAGACAGATAGACAGACAGACAGACAGACAGATAGACGGATAGATAAACAGATAGACAGAGACAGACAGATAAATAGATAAGTAGACAGACAGACAGATAGACAAACAGACAGAGATTGAATAGCCAGATAGATAATTAGATAGATAGATAAATAAGTAGGTAGATAGATAAAGAGACAGATAAATAAATAGAAAGACAAATAAATAAATAAACAAATGAATAAATAAATAAGTAAATAAATAACTAAACAATTAATTATCAACACCTTAACAAGAGAGAAACTCAAGATACAATCCAATCCTCTTTCAAAATCACATCCGCGTTACGTCACTAGTCGTCACGACCAATCAGGGCCGACTAGTATGACGTCACAGCTAATTCCAACCAGTGAGCGACCAGGAGAGTGACGTCACCCTCGTTTTCACCAATAGGGGCGCTTTCTCCCCGTGACGTCACACCTGCTGACCTCTACAGGTGTTTCGAAGTGTGATTGGTGCAGGTGTGGGCGTGCCATGTTCTGATTGGGCAAGAAGTGACTCTCTCTCTCTCTCTCTCTCTCTCTCTCTCTCTCTCTCTCTCTCTCTCTCTCTCTCTCTCTCTCTCTCTCTCTCTCTCTCTCTCTCTCTCTCTCTCTATTTTGGGTCTTAATACCTGACCTTGACACGGCGGGAGATGAGTTGGTCCAGATGAGAGAGAGAGAGAGAGAGAGAGAGAGAGAGAGAGAGAGAGAGAGAGAGAGAGAGAGAGAGAGAGATGAGGGGTGGAGGAAAGTTAAGCTACACGGAAATACCAAGAAAAAGACCAAGAAGAAAAAAACACGTACTTATCAATATGAATAGGTCGTAAGGTCAATATAAGTGTTTACCTTCATGCTACATATACTCTCTCTCTCTCTCTCTCTCTCTCTCTCTCTCTCTCTCTCTCTCTCTCTCTCTCTCTCTCTCTCTCTCTCTCTCTCGCATAATCCCCGTGCGCTGATTGGGTGATTTCTTTCACTGGGCAGGTCACTTTTTGCTGCTCGTGTACCAGAGAGAGAGAGAGAGAGAGAGAGAGAGAGAGAGAGAGAGAGAGAGAGAGAGAGAGAGAGAGAGAGCGAGAGGAGCATCACTCATCACCACTATCATCATCACTGTCACTATCACCATCACCACCACAACCACCACCATCACCATCACCACCACCACCACCACCACCAGCTAAGATCCTTCATACTAAGCCACGCCAGGTAAATTTTTTCTGAGCATCGCCTCATAAACCTCTGCTAACTCGCTAACTGCCGTCACTCAATTAAGGGAATATTTTCTTCTCATTTTTATAACTCCTGACCAGCCTACCCATGGTCTGGCTTGTGTGAGTCATCTGAACTTTAACAGAACACTAACCTTATGACTGCCACTTGGTACACCTTTCCCTAATTACCAATCACTCTGCGACATCTTTATTTGTTCCACTCCTACCGTTCTTTTAGATAGGGTGAAATCAAAAGCTTTTATTCTTATCAACTCCTCTCCTCTTACTGACTGTCTTCAGCCTCTCTCTCATCGCCGCAATGTTGCATCTCTAGCTATCTTCTACCGCTTTTTTCATGCCAACTGATCTTCTGATCTTGCTAACTACATGCCTCCCCTCCTCCCGCGGCCTCTCTGCACAAGACTTACTTCTTTCACTCATCCCTATCTGTCAACCTCCCTAATGCAAGAGTTAACCAGTATTCTCAATCATTCATCCCTTTCTCTGGTAAACTCTGAAACTCCTTGCCTGCTTCTGTATTTCCACCTTCCTATGACTTGAGCTCTTTCAAGACACTTACAAGGGAGAGTAAATGAGTTTTCATAAAAAAAAAATAATAAATAAATAAAATACTGATCATTCCAGGGAAAAAACTGAACTGCTCTGAAAGGAAGAAATTTGGCGAAGTGTATTGATTTTCCCCCGTGTTGTGTAATGGGTCTGTTTTTTTTTTCATCCATTTTTATATATAGTTTTGATTTTGTTGTTGTTGTTGTTGTTGGTTTTCTTTTTCTGAGAGGGAAAGTGATTATGAAGTGTGCTTTTGTCTCGCCAGCGTTGTGTGATGGCTGACCTGAATTTCCATTTGTTTCTCTCGTTTTGTTCGATAATTTTCTTTTTCTTTTCTTTAACTTAAGGAGAAATAACTTTAGTATTTGTCTTTTTTAGTATTTGTCTATTTTTTTCTATTTTAATTTTTTTAGTGCATAAGATTTGGCGAAGTGTTTTAGTTTGTCTTGCAGTAAGTCAGTACTTTTCATTCTTTCGATAATTGTTCAGTTTTCGTTGTTTTTCCCAATAGTTGACGAAGAAAAGAAAATGTAAATATTTCCTCTTGTTTAGCGTATTGTTAATTTCCCAAATGTATGTTATTTATGTATTTATTTTTATTATCTATCTAAATGAATACAGCACGAAGTCCACCCGTCCCCCGCTTTTTTTTTTTTTTTTCTTCTAGCTATTTTGTACTTTTTAATCCCTACCGTTTAGTACAATCAAACATTTCTCCCTTAACTCTTACTTTGAGGTCTAAATGAAGCACTGCAGCTCATAAAGAAGAAGAAGAAGAAGAAGAAAAAAAAAAAGGTTAGGGATATTCACCACGTATACTTGTGTCCACTCGTCACCAAACCTTACTGTGGAATCTAAAGTAAGCACCCCCAGCACATCTAGACAATATTCTTAATAGTAATGATATTCACGACTTATTCCTTTGTTCACTCCTCGTCTTGTCACCATTTCTCACTAAACCCGTACCGTGAAATTTAAAATAAGCATTCCACGTATTTCTTTGTTCACTCCCCGCCTAAATCCTTACTACGAAATTTACACTAAGCATTGCCACCACTTGTAAAAAAAAAAAAAAAAAAAAAAAAAAAAAAAAAAAAAAAAAAAAAAAATTCATCTCGCTTTTTTTTTCAGTTACTCCACCCAACCAGCTGATTTCAAGACACGCCAGCTGCTGAGTACCCTTCCTTCCCTCATGTAAGTACCTCCATTTCCTTAATGATAACGAAGTGCTGAATGATATGTTACTGTTGATGGTTTACGCATAGGTTAGGTTGGGTTGGGTTTTGGTTTGGTTGGTTTGGTTAGGTTTGGTTAGGTTTGGTTGGGTTTGGTTTGGGTTTGGTTAGGTTTGGTTGGGTTAGGTTGGGTTAGGTTTGGGTTGGGTTGGGTTCGGTTAGGTTAGGTTAAGTTGGGAAAATCAAGAATGGAATAACATGTCTGGCGGGAGAAATACCAAGGAGAGAAAGGGGAAAAAAAAAGGAAAATGCCCGGAAAAGTCAGACAAATGAGAAAAATACCGAAGTACGAGAGGAAACTCATATTTAGCACAAGCAGCTCAGAGACAGACAGACAGACAGACAGACAGACAGACAGACAGACGGACAGACAGACACTTTCCGCGTACCACAACAAGCAAGAGAGAGAGAGAGAGAGAGAGAGAGAGAGAGAGAGAGAGAGAGAGAGAGAGAGAGAGAGAGAGAGAGAGAGAGAGAGAGAGAGAGACAGGAACATCCTCACGATCGATATAACTCTCCCTCCCTCTCCCTCCTCCTCTCCGTCTCCCTCTCCCTGTCCCTCCCTGTCCCTTTTGGCCAATGAGCAGCCGTCATCCACGCTCAGACAGCCAATCAGCTCAAGGCTTTACACAAATGGGTCGATACCTGAGCCTTACCTGACGGAGGGGAGAGCTAGAGAGGTTGCGAGGCTTTAGACATAACAGGTGCAGGTAGAGTAAGTAAAAATAGCAGGTAAAGATAACAATAAATAAATAAATAAATAAATAAATAAAGGTAGTGACGGTTTTAAAGGTAACAGGTGGAAGGTAACAGGTAATAATAACAGGTAAAAGGAACAGGTAACGAGTAACAGGTGTGAGATGTGAGAGAGGCTTACCTGTACTGTGTTTGGGAGGTTAATGAAGTGACAGGGGGGAAGGGAGACGAGGAGGAGGAGGAGGAAGAGAAGGAGGAGGGATAGAAGAGTACAAGCTGAGGAGGAGGAGGACTGGGAGGACGGGGAGGAGAAAGATAAAAAGGAAGAGAACGAAAAATAATTGAGATGATTGATGAAGAGATGAGAGGAAGGGAGGAAAGAGGAAGAGGATGAAAAGGAAAAAGAAAGACTGATTGAAGATGTAAAAAGAAACGCGTTTAGGAGGAGGAGGAAGAAAGAGAGTAAGAACAAAGAAAAAGATGGAGAACGAGGGGAGATGAGGGAACGAAAATGATAATTAAGGATGAAGTGATGAGAAGAAGAGAAGAAAGAGGAAGAAAAAGGAGAATGAAGGAGAGGGAACGGAAAATGACTGAGGATTATTGATGAAAAAGAAGAGATAGAGAAGAAAGGTGAATGAGAATAAAAAGTAGAGGGAAGGAGGAAGTGGAGAAAGACCAGAGAAAGAAAAAAAAAAGAAAGAGGAGAGGAAAGCAGATAAGACAAGACAGCAAGAATAGTGAAGAGGGAAAGGAAAATGAAGAGGGAAGAGGAGGAGGAAAGAAGAGGAAGAAAAAGAAAAAGAAAAGGGAGTCGAGTGATGAAGATGAAGTTCGTGGAATTCAGAGAGAGAGAGAGAGAGAGAGAGGAGAGAGAGAGAGAGAGAGAGAGGAGAGAGAGAGAGAGAGAGAGAGAGAGAGAGAGAGAGAGAGAGAGAGAGAGATCACAACAAAGACAAGCGGATAAAATGATGAGGCTCGTTTTGTATCTCTGTGATGCGTGATACTGGTTCACCTGCGCCGTGGGGGTGGGGGGATGTTGAGACACCTGGGGGGCGTGGCGAATTAATTAGCAAGGTAACGAGGGTGAAGGAAGAGGAGGAGGAGGAGGAGGAGGAGGAGGAGGAGACAAGTTGGTGTTGGTGAAGGTGTTAGAGAAGGAGGGGAAAATAGAAGAGAATCACAAATGAAAAATAAACAGCAACAGACCTGCTGGCCCCCAAGAGAATGTAGTAAGAGAGGAGGAGGAAGAGCAGAAGAAGAAGAAGAAGAAGAAGAAGAAGAAGAAGAAGAAGAAGAAGAAGAAGAAGAAGAAAAGGGAGGAGAAGGAAGAAATAAAGTGGAAGTGTTGTTCAGGTTATGAGTGAAGGAGGAGGAAGAGGAGGAGGAGGAGAAAGAAGAAGAAGAGGAGGAATAGGAAAGATTGGTAATGAATGGGAGATGAAGGAAAAAAACAACGATAATAGTGAAGGAAAGGATGAAAACGAGATTAGAACCAGAAATAATAATAATAATAATAATAATAATAATAATAATAATAATAATAATAATAATAATAATAATAATAATAAACATCCCTAAGACGATTATTGTAACATGCTTTGATGTAGTTTGAATAGAGGGATTTAAACAGAGTGCCACTATTGAGAGAGAGAGAGAGAGAGAGAGAGAGAGAGAGAGAGAGAGAGAGAGAGAGAGAGAGAGAGAGAGAGAGAGAGAGAGAGAGAGAGAGAGAGAATAAGTATATAGTAACTGTATTCAACTGCAGAGAGAGAGAAAGAGAGAATGAATGAAACAAAAAAGAAGGAAGGAAGGAAAGGAAGAAAGAAAGAAAAGAAGACAAGAAATGAAAAGTGAAAAGAAAAAGAAAAACAAAGAAACAGGACAAAAAATAAAATAAAAAGAAAAAAAATGAAAAGAAAACATGAACACGACGGAAAATAGTAACAAGAACAATAGGAAAACAAAACAAAACTATCCATTAATATCCCAAGAAAACACATACTCGTAGGTAGCTTCCCCAATTACCTAACATAATTTAAACTAACCTAACCTAACCAAACCTAACCTAACCTAACCTAACCTAACCTAACATAATCTAAACTAACCTAACCTAACCAAACCTAACCTAACCTAACCTAACCTAACCTAACCTAACCTAACCCAACCTAACCTAACTTAACGTAACCTAACCAAACCTACCTTAACCTAACCTAACCTAACCTAACTTAACCTAACCTAACCTAACCTAACCTAACCTAACATAACATAATCTAAACTAACCTAACTAAACCTAACCTAACCAAACCTAACCTAACCTAACCTAACCTAACCTAACCTAACCTAACCTAACTTAACGTAACCTAACCAAACCTACCTTAACCTAACCTAACCCAACCTGACCTAACTTACCATAACCTAACCTAATCTAACCCAACCTAACTTAACGTAACGTAACCAAACCAAACCAATATTAACCAAACCTAGCCTAATCTAATAGACCAGACTCAGTTAGTGGGGAGTTACTGAGACGAGGGAACTGAATCAAGCGTCTCTGAATAGCGTGAATGAGTGAATGAGGAGTGATGTGGGATTAGGGGGAGGAGAGAGAGGGGGAGAGGGAGAGGGGATATAGTTAATTATCTCTCATCTCTTGGTGTCTCTATGGAGGCAGGGGAGATGGAAGGAATTAATAACTAGAAAATTGATCTGGGTAGGTGATGCGCAGGTGTGTGTGTGTGTGTGTGTGTGTGTGTGTGTGTGTGTTTTAGTGTCTGGTTAGTCAAGCTAGTTGACTGGTTAGTTGATTGGCTGTTAGGTTGATTGGTTTGCAAGGTATCGGGTTAATTAAATTGATATTGTTTGCTTTCAAGTTTTTCCTTTCTTCTTCTCTTTTCGCTTTTATTTTATTTCTTTGTTTTTCTCTTTTCTTTCAGTTTTCTCTTTTTTGGGAGAAGATTAGCCATTAAGCTATTAACTTTTTTGTGTGTGTGTGTATTTTGGTATATCTTTAGTAAACCTTCTCCGCGTAAAAAATAAATAAATAAATGAAAGAAAACCTGTTATAACGCACCTTGAAACAAAAAAAAAAGAGATTGGTTGACGTAAGCTTCCTTGAAAAGAACATCATTATTATCTACTATTACGTGTATTTTCCATAATTTTTTCCCTCCTTAAATAACAATGTATAAAAGCGCACAAAACCGTATACTTTTTTTCTCTCTCTTTTTCACACCATCTATTAAATATTTCCACCCAGGGAGTATATACTTTAACTTTTCCTCTTTGTCATGTTTTACCACCTCTTCTCTTGCTGCTAACCTAACCTAATTTAAATCTAACCTGATCTAACTTAACTTACCTAATCTAATCTAATCAAACCTAATCAAACCTAACCTGACCTAACCTAACCTGACGGAGCAGCTGACGAAGGTATAATGACCCCCAGTTATGAAACCCAGAACTTCTTAACTTTTTGGCCCATTTTACTCCTGTGTCGATCTTTTTTTTTATAGTTGACGGTAAGAATTTTTGCCATGGAAGAAAACGAGCTTAGGATGATCTAATAATATGTCCGTTTTCTATAGTTTCGTGTTGATAATTCTCGCCTCTTTCTCCTTGCGCATTTACAACTTTTTAGTGATTGATGATAGGAAATTTTGCCATAGAAGAAAAATAGGCTTAGAATGATCCAAAAATCCACGTCCTCATGTTTCCTGTATTGTGATTGAAATGTCTTGTATATTTATGTATGCAAGCAAAAGCCAACACACGTGATAGTCCTTCCCTTCACCCACACCTCACTCATACGTACCTTTGTGTGTGTATGTGTTTATGTCCTCACTGCAGCCACACATACACGCACGGACAAGATGTACTGTTTATTGTATCCTTGTATTTATGTGTGTGTATGTATATCCTCACTGTAGACACACAAAAAACGCACACCACGAGGTAGACTGTTACTGTATCCGTGTGTGTATGTGTATATGTATAATCTTCACTGCAGACACACACAGATACATTTCAGACAAGTTGAACGTTCACTGACAAGGAAGACGAGCAGGAAAAATAAGACTGTGAAAGGAAAGTCCTGTTAATATTACACTCACGCTATGGAAGGAAAAACAAGAAGTGGAGGGAAGAAGGTAAGACGTGGAGGAAAAAAAAAACAGAGGAAGAGAGAGAGAGAGAGAGAGAGAATCACCTGTCTCCTCGCTCACCAATCACGAACTGCAGGTGAGGAAGAGAAAGACTGGAGAGATGATTCCTACCTGTCTCTCCTCTTCTTTTCCCTCCTTCCTCACCCCCCCTCTCCCTCCACCTAGCCACCCAGGGGTCCAATGCGAACCTCTTCTCTGACCCCTAACCCTTCTGAAGGGGTGTCGGGGTGGGGGGAAGGGGGGAGGGGGTGATGTCATGGGTGGAGAAAAAGAGGGGGAGGAGGGAAAGGCGGGGGTTTCTCAGTGCATAAGACGTGTTTTGGCGACATTTATATTTTCGTCGTGTGTGTGTGTGTGGTGTGTGTGTGTGTGTGTGTGTGTGTGTGTGTGTGTGTGTGTGTGTGTGTGTTTGTGTGTGTTGTGCTTTGCCTTTTGTTTGTTGATTCTATTTTGTTGGATCTTTTTTTTTTTATTCATTGTCTTTCTACAGCCATTGTTAATAACGATGGGAATGATAATAAAGGGGAGTAGAAGGAGAAGGAAAAAAGATGGTGAAGGGGGAGAAAAAAAGAAGAAAAGAAGAAAAAAATGGGGGAAGAAAATGGTGATGATGATGATGATGATATTGATGAAAGTGAAGAAGGACAAGCGCAAGAAAATGATGATGATAATGATAATAATGAGGAAGACGAAGAAGAAAAAGGAGAAACACAACAACAACAATAACAACAACAACAACAACAAACAAACAAACAAGAATAAGAAAGCAAAAAAAAGAAAAAGAAAAATGAAGAAAACAAAAAAAAAAGAAAAAGAAAAGAAAACAAGACAACACCTGTAGTCCGCGCATCGTAAGCTTCAAGAACACCCGCACTGCCATCCTGCCCTCGCCGCCAGTCCTTCACTGTACCACCTTAGAATATTTCAGATTTCAGGAGACTTCAAGATTTTTCAGGAGATTCAAGATATTTCTGGAGATTTCAAGATTTTTTATTATATTTCAGGAATTTTTTCAGGAGACTTCCAGATATTTCAGGAGATTTCAAGATTTTTCAGGTCAAGATTTTTTTTTTCAGATTTTAAGATTCTTCATTTTATTTCAGGAGGTTTTCATGTTTCAAGATTTTTCAGGTTTCAAGATTTTTCAGATTTCAAGATTTTCATTATATTTCAAGAGATTTTTTTCAGGAGACTAAGAAATTTCAAGAGATTTCAAGATTTTTCAGGAGACTTCAAGATTTTCAGATTTCGAGATTTTCAGGAGGACTTCATAATATTTATGGAGATTTGAAAATTTTTCAAATTTCAAGATTTTCATTACATTTCAAGAGATTTTTCAGAAGACTACAAGATGTTTTCAGGAGATTTCAAGATTTTTCAGGAGGACCAAGATATTTCAGGGTTCCCCCACATCCGGGTCAGTGTTGGGTGTTTTCAGACAGACAGACACACAGACAGACAGACACTACGCAGGTATCCCATGAAGCTTGTCAGACAGGTACACCCCAACCCCCCGCCATAACTCCCAATCTCCAACCCCCCACAACTCTCATCAGTCACCCCCCCCCCCCATTACACCCACGAGCACCTTCACCCATACCCTCCCCCCTCCCCTTCACCCTTCCACCCACTGCTTCAATCTCCCGCCCACACCCAACCTGTCTAGCCAGTAACCGTCTCCTTTGTTTGCTTATCCTCTTGTTATCCACCTCTTCACGTCTTCACATTCTCCACTTCGTCTGTTCTTCCTACTTCTTATCCTTTCCTGTCCAGTTTTCTGTTATAATTCCACCTACTCCACTTTATTTCCTCCTCTCTAAGCTTTATCCTTCGTTTCCACCTCTCTAATTTCACTTTATCTACTCTTTAAGTCTTATCCTACTTATCCACCTCTCTAACTCCACTTACTCCTATCTAAACAATGCAGCTACACTTTTTTTTTTCCTCTAAAGCTTTTCCTTATCCTCAACTAACTCCCATTTAATCCACTCCTCTTTAAGTCTTGTGCTACTTATCCACGTATCGAATTCCACTTAGTCCTCGCTAAACAATATAACTCCACTTTTTTTTTCTTTTTTATCATCTAAACCTTATCCTTACTTCTTCCACCTCTCCTCCTGCACTTTTCTCATATTTAAGCTTTATCCTACTGTTCCACTTCTCGAACTCCACTTACTCCACTTTTTTCTACCCTATAGACTTTATCCTTACCATCCACCTCTCTAATTCTCCAAGAAGGGTTATCCATCTCACTACGATGCGCGCCAAAGCGACACTAGAAGCAGCATGAAGCCTTTAGGAACACCTGCAGGAAAAGAGAGGGATGAAAAAAGGAATAAAGTTTTGCAATTTCTAACCAGTGTAATGTTTGGGGGGGGGGGGGGCTGCAGAACGATGAGAAGTGTCCCTGAGTGGTTATTAATGATTAAGGAATGTACCGGAACAGTAGTGAATGGGTTATTAAGTTGAATATCTCCCTTTTTTTTTTTTCATCTTTCGCTTCCCTCAGTCACTTTTCTCTCCCTCGCTAATCTTTTCTCTTACTCACAAAACACTGTACATTAATTATTTTTACCTGTTACGTGTCCCTTCCTACACCTGTGCACCTTCATCCCCAGCATCCCCCACCTTCCCCCGCGCCACAACCTGAGTCCCTCCCACACACACACACACACGCACACATACACACCTACACATTCATACTAACATCCTGAAAGGTATACATACTTCCTTCCGGTGTGTGTGTGTTGTGTGTGTGTGTGTGTGTGTGTGTGTGTGTGTGTGTGTGTGTGTGTGTGTGTGTGTGTGTGTGTGTGTGTTTTCTCTCCAAGGTTTAATTTGCCTCCGTTATATCGTGTTTTGATCTTATTTTTAGAAGGGAGAGAAGGAGGGAAGGAGAGAAAGGAGGGAGGGAGGGAGGGAAGGAAGGGGAAAGGAGGGAGGGATGAGGTCAAAAAGGGGAAGGGCGCGGGGATGACAGGGGTTACGGGCAGGTGAGTCTTTGAAAGGGAAAGTCGATTAAAGAAAGGGAGGATCTGGAGGAGGAGGAGGAGCAGGAGGAAATTGAGACCGGAACTGTGTGTAGGAAAGGAAGAAGAAGAACAAGAACAAGAACAAGAACAAGAACAAGAAGAAGAAGAAGAAGAAGAAGAAAAGGAAGTGGAGGATAAAATTAAGTCATCGACAGTAAAAGATTAAAAAAAAAAAAACAGGGAGGAGGATGGAGAAGGATGAGCGAGAAGATTAAGACGGAACTGTAGATATAAAAGACTTATATATAAAAAAAGAGAAGGGAGTGGCGAAGGAAGGAGAAAAAGGGAGAAAAAAAAGTGAGGAAAGGAAGAATAACAAGAACAAGAAGAAGACAAGGACATGAACGAGAAAAATAATAAAAGAACTCGATAGGAAAAGATAAAACAAACAAGACTAGATGCCGGCGAGAGAGAGAGAGAGAGAGAGAGAGCGAGAGAGAGAGAGACGAGAGGGAGGAGAGGATGAGAGAGAGAGAGAGAGAGAGAGAGGGAAGGAAGGGGACGAAGGAAGGGAGGGAGGGAGGGAGGGAGACAAGGACGTGGACGAGAAAAAAGAAAAGCTGTAGATTGGAAATGATCAAACAAAGAGGAGGAGGAGGAGGAGGAGGAGGAGGAGGAGGAGGAGGAGGAAGGTCACTAGAGGACCCGTTTAACCTGTAGGTGACCCGGAAGACGATGACCTTGTGTATGTCCCTCGCCAGGTGATCTAACAGGTGACTTGTATCTTCTTCACCAGAGCCACTCAACCACCCCTCTCTCTCTCTCCTCTCTCTCTCTCTCTCTCTCTCTCCTCTCTTCCTCCTCCTCTCTCTTCGTCTCTCTCTCTCTCTCTCTCTCTCTCCTCTCTCTCTCTCTCTCTCTCTCTCTCCTCTCTCTCTCTCCTTCGTCCTTCCCTTCTCATTAGTTTCATGTCTGTATTTATTTTCTTTTTATCACATTCTTCGTCCTTCGCTTCTTTTTTAATTCCTTATTTTTTCAGTTATTCTTTATCATCAATTTTGCTTCTCTCCGGCTAACACTTTCTTATTTTCTTTTCTTCCCTATTCTTTTTAGTATACAGTTAGGTTAATTATATTCTATTACAATTTTTTTTCATATATATATATTTTCTTTTCTCACCTTTATTATTCATTTTTTTAGGTCTAGTTTAATGCACTTTTCTTTATTCTTGTTTTTTTTTATTCCATTTTTCATGTTTAGATTTATTCTTTTTCGTTGACTTTACTTTTCACTTTCGTCTTAATTTTATCTATTGCTATTTTTTTTTTCTATTCAGTTCAATTTTTCTTCACTTCTACTTTCGTTTTTTTTTTTTTTTGCTCATTTTATACTTTGTTATTTAGATTTATTCCCTTCCTTTATTGTAGATTTCATTTACGTCGTCTCGTCTCATCTTCTTTTCATTATTATCCACATTTCTAGATTAACTCCAATTTACTTTATTTTCTTGTGTTTTTTATTCATTTCCTTTTCCTTTTTTCTTGTTAATTTCCTTTTCTTCCCTCATCTTTTCATTGTCATCCTCGTTTCAAGAATTAATTTAACCCACTTTTGTCTTCAGTTTCGTTTTTCCCGCATTTTTTTTCTTCTTTTCTATTATTATTTTTCTCAACTTTCTTTTCCTCGCCTCATCTTCATCACAGTTTTCTTTATATCTCTCTCCTTCCTCCACATTCATCCACTTCCTGTCCTTCATCCACTTCCTTCTTAACCGCATTTCCTCCAGTGTTACCTCATTTCTCCATCCTCCACTTTTCCTTTCCCTCTCCCTCCCTCCCTCCCTCCCTCCCTCCCACGACCTTGAAGTGAGAATATAAGTTAACGGCATGAAATTTATCATCAGTAGAAATGGAGAGGGAGGGAGGGGGAGGGAAGGTGGGGGGAGGATGGAAGGGAGGGAGGGAGGAAAGGAGGAAAGGTGGGTGGGAGGGATGGTGGGTGATGGGTGGGTTGTGGTAGGTGGGGAGGGTGGAAGTGAGCAAAAGGAGGGAGGGAGGGAGGGAGGGAGGGTGCTGGGTAGGAGGAAGGGAGGAAAGGAGGGTGGGAGTGAGCAAAGGAAGGAGGGAGGGAAGAGGATGGAGGAAGGAAGTCATTAGTGGAGGAAGAAGGAAGGAAGAGAAGAAAGACGCAATGATTCGTAAAAAAAAAAAGAAGAAAAAAGAGAGAAAGAGGAAGAAGGAAGATGAAGAAAGACGTTTTGCAAGTTGGAAATAAATTAACACTTAAATAAAAAAATAAAAAAAGTGAAGAGAATAGGAACAAGGAAGAAGAGAAAGAAGGAAGGAAGAAAGAGAAGACAAAAGAGACTGTGTATACTACGCACTGAATGTTTTGTAAGGGAAAAAAATAACGCATATAAAACGAAAAAAAGAAAAAAAATAATAAGGAAGGAAAAAGAAAAAGAAATGGCAGGAAAGATGAACAATAAACTAATACGTCAAAAAATAGGAAGAAAGGAGGGAATATTTACAATACGGAAGAAATAAGGGAAGTAAAGGAAGATATTAAAAAACAAGAAAAGGAAAAAAAAAGAAAACTAGAATAATAAAAGAATAAAGGAGAAAAGTAAAAAGGAAGATAACAAAGAAGGAAGAAGAAAAAAAGGGGGAAAAGGAAGATATGATTAATAATAAAGAGCATAAAGGAAAAGAAACAAACACAAAACAAAACAAAACAAAACAAAACAAAACAAAACAAAACACTGAATAATTAATAGTGACGAAAAGAATCCACAAACACAAAGGAACACAAATGAAGAACAAACACCAACATACCCGCTGAGAGAGAGAGAGAGAGAGAGAGAGAGAGAGAGAGAGAGAGAGAGAGAGAGAGAGAGAGAGAGAGAGAGAGAGAGAGACGCTTAAAAAAAAATATGAGGGTATCTTTTAAACTAATCACCACTACTAGTATGTGTAGGAGAACTGGAGAGAGAGAGAGAGAGAGAGAGAGAGAGAGAGAGAGAGAGAGAGAGAGAGAGAGAGAGAGAGAGAGAGAGAGAGAGAGAGAGAGAGAGAGTCATCATGCCTTATATGGGGTGTGGAAGCTGGCTGTGTTTGTGGTCAGTGGTGTGGGTGGAAGGTTGACCCACTAACCTAATCCACACACACCTGACCTATTTGCTCTCTCTCTCTCTCTCTCTCTCTCTCTCTCTCTCTCTCTCTCTCTCTCTCTCTCTCTCTCTCTCTCTCTCTCTAACCGGCTAATCAACTGCGCAATATTCCATGTGAATTCTGGTGTCAGAGAGAGAGAGAGAGAGAGAGAGAGAGAGAGAGAGAGAGAGAGAGAGAGAGAGAGAGAGAGAGAGAGAGAGAGAGAGAGAGAGAGAGAGAGAGAGAGAAGATAAAACAGCAACACTCCCACTTTAAATAAACGTACGAAGTGGAAGTGAGGGAGGGAGAGAAAAACAAACAGAGAGACAGATTGAGAGACAGATAACGAAATAGATAGAAAGAAAAATAGAAAAACACACATAAAGGCATGTCAAAACAACACACACACACACACACACACACACACACACACACACACGCCAGTAAGGTTCTGAAAGTCACCTTGAAAACTGAATAAAAAGATAATAATGATAAGATTCTATACAATAATTATCATGCCCATCACGTATCCACATAAACTCCACCTGCCTGAGATCATCCACCTTTCAGACTTCAGCTCATTTTTTTAACGTTTATTCTTCCTTTTCTTTATTTTTTTACGTTTTTTTTCTCTATTTTTCGTTTTCCTTTTATTTTTTTTACTTTTTTCTACTTTCTTTACTTTTCTTTTTTTCCTCTTGTTTAATTTTTTCGTTTTCTTACTTTGCTGATTTTTTTTTTTTGTTTTTTTACGTTCTGCTTTTCCTCCTTTTTTTCTTTATTCTCTTCTTTTCTTTACTTTTTTGCGTGAATGTTCCAGTGCATTTTTACTTTTTTTGGTCTTTTTTTAAAGTTTTCCCTTGTTTCTCTTTTTGGTTTTTGTGTTTTCCTCTATTTCCCTTTTCTTTTTTTTCATTTATTTACTCCCTTTTTTGTTTCCTCTCTACGTCTCCTTTTCTCCTTTTTCATTTTCTACCAGTGCCTCTCTTTTTTTCTTCTTTTCTTAATTTACTTGTCTTTATTTAATCTTTCTTTTCCCATTTGCATTTCATGTATATCGTTTCCTTATATTTTCTCGCTATTTCCTTTTATTTTCTTTTAATTTCCTTCTCCCTATTTTAACTAATCTTGTTCCTTTGCTTTTTCCCCTCGTTCTTTAATTTTTCCTTTTCCTTGGTTCTTCTTTCTTTTCTTTATTATTTTCCTATTTGTCCTTGAATTAGTCAGGAGTGTATTACTTGTGGTTAATCATTAATTTAGTATTATATTATCTTCAGTATATTTTTCCATTTTTTCTTTTTTAGGATTTTTTCTTTTCTATATAACTTCTCATCTCCACTCCTTCGCTCATCAGGTTTTGTGTTTTTTGTCGTATTTTTTTTTTTTTTTTGGCATCCCTAATAACAACAGTATGGTTTATTGATTTGTTTTTTATTCCCTTCCTGTTGAGTTATCTTTTGGTTCTTTTCACCCTTTCATTTATTTTTTTTGTTCGTATTTCTCATCTCGTTCTTTTTTTTTTATTTCTTTAGTACCTTCATATTTTTCTTTTCATTTTACTCACTATTTTTTCACCCTCTTTTTTTTTTCATTCCCAGTAGTACCGTTCTTCTTATTCTTTTTCATATTACTTTTCCAGTCCTTCACTTTATATTGTGACTGCATTCCTATACATTCATCCCCTCCCTTACACTTCAGCTGTGATGGAAGTTTGTGTGGTGTTCAAGGACGCTTTCCCTAGTTTAACAAAGACCCTTCATCGCCAAAGTGGACCAAAAAAAAAAAAAAAAAAAAAAAAGGACTCTGTAATATAACTCATATTTGTGGCCTTTCAGATCCATATGAGTGAGAGAACGAAGCGAATACGAAGCTGTAAGGAAAATTAGTGGGTTGTTCAAGGGTATTTTCATGATTCCAGTGACGGTTTAACAAAGATTCTGCATCGCAAACTAAAAAAAAAAAAAAGAGTCAAGGACGCAATTCATCATCTGTGCGGCCTTTGAAAATCATGTGAGTGAGAGAACAATGCGTTTAAAATTAGGAAGATGTGAGGAAAGTTAGTGGAATGTTCAACTGTGCTTTCGTGACGGTTTAACAAAGAAAGATACTGCGCCGCCAAACTAAAGAAAAAAAAAAAAAAGGGACTCAATAATGTAACTCATCTTTGTGGTCTTTTGAAACCCATGAATCAGAGAACGAAATGAATACGAAGCTGTGATGAAAGCTAGTGGGATGTTCAGGTGTGCTTTCATGATTCCAGTGGCGGTTTAACGAAAATCTTGCATTACCAAACTGAAAAAAAAAAGGAATCAATAACGTCAATAACGCAACTCATCATCTCTGCGGCCTTTGAAAACAGTCTTGCTGAGAGAACGAATCGAATTGAAGCTGTGATGGAGGCTGTTGGGGTGTCTGAGGGTGTTTTCATGATTCCAGTGACAGGTTAAACAAGAATCCTGCATTATCAAACTGAAAGAGTCAAGAATGCAACTTATCATTTGAAAAACAGCCGCGGCGAGAGAGGACAAAACGAATAGGAAGCCATGATGAAAGCTACTGGGATTTTCGAAGGTATTTTCATGATTCCAGTGACAGGCTAACCACGAATCTTGCTTTAACAAACTGAAAATCACGCAAAACAACATGACCAACACTCTTTGCGACCTTGAAAAGCAGTCAAGGTGAGAGAGAACAAAGCTTCAAAAAAAAAAAAAACTTAAGAACGAAAAAAAAAAATCCCTTCAAGAACGAAAAAAAAAAAAAGAAAGAAAACTACCTTCAAAACATGCACTATTAAGAAGCTTTTACTCTTTCAAGACAGGTAAAGATAACATCAAATATACAAGGCTCCACTTAACTCCCCCATTTACCTGTAAGTCATTGGATTACCACAGATGACTTGCATCGTCTTTCTGTGTGTTTGCCTTTACAGTTTATTATGCAACGAACAAGTATTGATTTCAACGTTTCTTGTTTTATGTTTTTTTTTTTTTTGAGATTGTAAAATTTTTGGGTGTGAGAATGAAAGGGTGATGGAAATAAGGGAATAAGAGAGAGAGAG
>NC_087179.1:13394379-13399379 GCF_035594125.1 Scylla paramamosain | reverse complement strand
GCGATGAGTGGAATAGGTTCAAAGACAAGGCCATTTCATAAGAAGACATCAAAGTATCCAAGTGACGTTAAGTAAGGAGTATTATGTAAATATAGCCCACAGTGGTTTAGGAATGTTTTGTTGAGATAAATATGTTAAAAAGAGACTCATAATTAACTAGCAGAGAAGAAACTATTATTTGAGATATAAAAAGGGTGAAATGTAAAGAAAGGAAGAAAGATAATGTTGAAGTGAGAAAGAGTGACGGGAAAACATTCTTCTTAATAGCAACTTTAGGGATGTTTATAGAGATAAATGCGTCGACAGTTGTGATGTTTTACTGTCTAGCAAATGTCACGTGATGCAAGGAATCTTAGAACTCAATAAGAACACGGAACAAAGAAAGAGTAAGACGATAAAAAAGAAAAAAAAATTGCATTATATTTGTTATAGTAAAAACTTATTATAGATAAATCCATTGAAACATGATTTACTAAAGAACGTTACAAAAAGAGAGAGAGAGAGAGAGAGAGAGAGAGAGAGAGAGAGAGAGAGAGAGAGAGAGAGAGAGAGAGAGAGAGAGAGAGAGAGAGAGAGCATAGTGAAGTAAATAATCAATAAAACAGTACACAAGAAAAACTCCAACGCTCCATTTGAAGTTGTAAAAGTATTAGAATCATTTCAGACCCGTGGACGTACAGACACCGAATTAGCAGCATTAGAGGTGTACTACAAAGGTTATCTCTTCATTCAAGGCTGCATTTAAACTTTTATTGCCCTTCCAAAAGACCCACATTTAAAGTTACAAGTCTGTGTGTCTCGAGTGTTGGGATAGACTGGTGTTCGCTTCACATCAGATTTTGGTCTTTTTGCTTCAGTTTCTTTTGTCGTGGAATGTGAAAAGTGTTGAGTGTGTGTGTGTGTGTGTGTGTGTGTGTGTGTGTGTGTGTGTGTGTGTGTGTGTGTGTGTGTGTGTGTGTGTGTGTGTGTGTGTGTGTGTTTTGAGTGTATGCAGGTGAGACGTACAACTCTAATTACAGGTGAAGGGCTTGCTGATTGCTTGTCTTTTGAATCTCTCTCTCTCTCTCTCTCTCTCTCTCTCTCTCTCTCTCTCTCTCTCTCTCTCTCTCTCTCTCTCTCTCTCTCTCTCTCTCATAAATATCGAATCTCCACCATGTTCCCCTCAGTTTATCAATTCAAAACCAATTAATATCGACAGGATACAATTGGCATCATCAGTAACATCGATTTTCAAAACATAAACAGAGGAAGAAATACATGCCCATTTTCTATGACGCGGCTGACGCCTCATAGAAAACCCGGCATTTCGAAGGGGAGACTCAACTGAAGGAAAGAAGTGATACAAAACCGCTATATTCCTGTTCAAACAACCTTCTCCCGTGCCTTCATCGACCCTCACCTTCTTTCATCGTGACGTATCATTTGTTTTCCTGCGTCTTGCTCTCCACACACAACGTAACGGAAAGGGGAAGGACGTGGCTGGAATAAGTTAAGGTTCTAAGGTTCCTGTAGCGTAGTGAAGCTCATTAAAACCAAGAGGAATGTGAGGAAGAGATGCTGTTTAAAGTTTAAGAGCGTGGAATGCGTGTTTGATGAGCCACAAGATGCGAGCAAGGACAAGGATATGAGGAGTAGGAAGTCTTAAAGGTCACTTGTCTAGAAAGAAGGAAAAGAGAAGAGAATGAGAGGGTGAGTGGGAGAGAGAGAAGGAAAAATATTTAATTCAAAGCATCATCATGACTCTGAATGTGATTATGTACTACGCAAATCAGCATTGTTTGAATTCATTTTTGGATTGTTGTTTTTTGTTATTTTTTTTTGTTTTTGCTACTTTTGTTGTTGTTGTTGTTGTTGTTGTTGTTGTTGTTGTTGTTGTTGTTGTTGCTACTACTACTGCGAGGACCGATGGCTTCTTCCAGCTTCCCTTATTTTACTATGCTACTACTACTACTACTACTACTACTACTACTACTACTACTACTACTACTACTACTACTACTACTACTGCTGCTACTACTACTACTACTACTACTACTACTACTACTACTACTACTACTACTACTACTACTACTACTACTACTACTACTACTACTACCACCACCACCACCACCACCACCACCACCACCACCACAACAACAACAACAACAACAACAACAACAACAACAACAACCCCCAACAACACAGACGCAACTTTAACTTTCACCGTTTTCTGTTCATACAAGCACACACAGAGAAAGGGAAAAGGGTTGGATCCAATTATTGCACTCACTTCTATCACGGCTCCCATTTTCTACGTCCTCTTTGTTGCGTCGCGGCCCGGAAGGTTACGGAAGGTCGCATATAGTATTAAATTGTGTATGCGCCGACCATGGGTGTATTGTGCGGCCCTTGCTGGGGATTGCACTAGTGTAGGTCCAATTGTTAGTGTGTTTGTTCGTGTGTGTGTGTGTGTGTGTGTGTGTGTTTTGTTATGTTTGTGATATTACGTTTTCTTTTCTTTGTGGTGAGTGAGTGGTGATGGTATTAGTATTGGTGGTGGTGGTAGTAGTAGTAGTAGTAGTAGTAGTAGTAGTAGTAGTAGTAGTAGTAGTTGTTGTTGTTGTTGTTGTTACTGTTGTTTATTCAGATTTATGCTTATTGTTTTATTTTCTACTCAATTTTCTTTTCTTGTTTATCTTTATCTTTTATTTATTCTCTCTCTCTCTCTCTCTCTCTCTCTCTCTCTCTCTCTCTCTCTCTCTCTCTCTCTCTCTCTCTCTCTCTCTCTCTCTCTCTCTCTCTCTCTCTCTCTCTCTCTCTAGAACGGGAATTGCTTATACATGAAGCTTTGTGTGTGTGTGTGTGTGTGTGTGTGTGTGTGTGTGTGTGTGTGTGTGTGTGTGTGTGTGTGTGTGTGTGTGTGTGTGTGTGTGTGTGTGTGTGTGTGTGTGTGTGTGTGTGTGTGTGTGTGTGTGTGTGTGTGTACTCGTATACGTCCTTCTGTCCGTTAGTTTCTCATCATTATATGGAAGAAGAGTAATGCCTGACGGGATGTTGCAAGACCCCTCCCACCCCCTCTCTCTCTCTCTCTCTCTCTCTCTCTCTCTCTCTCTCTCTCTCTCTCTGACCTTTTTTTATCTTTTGTTTTATTTATTTTTTTCTTGTTTCTGTATTTTTTTTATTTTCGTGTTTTTATTCGTGTTATTTATATATTTATTCATTTATTTATGCTTATACTTTCTCCTTCCCTTTCCCTCTGTACCCCTCACCCCTTCCCTCCTCCCGCCCTCCCATACTCTCACACCCCCATCACTTACCACCGCACACCACACTATAACCCTCACTAATACCTTGCAAATGCCTCACACACCTCACTGGGGAAAGACTCTTTGCTACCTGTCGCTAATTAACACGCCGCCAAGTACGTACAAGCGGCTCTCAGGTATCGCCCCCTTCATTAGTATTCCCCTCCGGTCACAGGTAATACACACTTGGTAATCGCTGGGGGAATTAATTATAGGTATGAAGTTTTTTTTGTTGTTGTTGTTTTTGTTTTTTTAATCGCTGGTGTCTTTTTTTTTCTTCTTTTTTTTACTTTTTTTGTTGTTGTTTTATGTTTGTTTGTCTGTTCGTTCTTCGTTTTTTTTTTTTTGTCCTATATTTTTAGTCCTTTTCTGTTTTGTTTTATTATTTTTTTTGGGGGGGGTGTCTTGGTATATATATATTTTTTTCTTTTCTTTTTTTGTCTTTTCTTTCTTTGTTTTTGTTTTTTGTTTATTCTTCTTTCGTTTATCCGTTACTTTATGTCTCTCTCTCTCTTATTTATTTTCTTCCTCTTTTTTTCTGTCTTTTTCTTAATTGTCTTTTTTCTCTATTTGTCTCAATTCTTCTTGTCTCTTCTTTTTTCTTTCTTCCCATCTTTTTTTCTTTTTTCTCATGTTCATTGCGTCTCTTTCTCTCTTTTATTCTTTCATTCTGCTTTGTAGTACATTTTACTCTTCTCTTCTCTTTCTTTTATCTATTTTTTTCTCTATCTTCATTAACGTCGTTCTTTTGACTGCTTCTTCCTTTCCTTTTTTACTGTTTTTTTTTTTATTCTAATGTCGTTTATTCTCACTTAATACAATCATTTCTATTATCTCCATTACATTTTCCTCCTCTTCCTCTTTATCTGCCTTCTCTTCCTTTTCCTTGTATCTTTTTTTTCCCTAATTTTATTTTCATTTATTATATTATCTCCATTACATTTTCCATCTCTTCCTTTTCTTGTTCTCTCTCTCTCTCTCTCTCTCTCTCTCTCTCTCTCTCTCTCTCTCTCTCTCTCTCTCTCTCTCTCTCTCTCTCTCTCTCTCTCTCTCTCTCTCTCTCTCTCTCTCTCTCTCTCTCTTTTTTGTCTTAATCCTAATACTTTATTTTAATTTATTACATTACCTCCATTATCTTCGTTACATTTTCCACCACCTCTTCCTCCTTCTCCTCCTCCTCCTCCTTTACCTCTTATCACGCCCTCCTCCTCCTCCTCCTCCACCTGCTTCTCCTTCTCCAGACCTCTTAGACCAGTGTTCCTCCTCCTCTGTTTTTCTTTCATGATCACCACACCGTAACATTCTCCGTGTCTTCCTGCCTCGCCTTCCTGACCAGCGTGTTCTCATCTTCGTGCTGCTCCTCCTCCTTCAGCCACTTCTTCAGTAGTTTTATAGTCACTGCTCAAACAAAGACACGTGTTCGATTCTTCCATCCTCCTCCTCCTCCTCTACCTCCTCCTTCTCTGCTTTTGCCGGCCGGATATGATTTCTGTGGCAGGATGGCAACACTGCGTGGGAGGATAACCAAACTTGGCATCACTGTTCCCCATGAGTCACTGCACTGGTGGAGGATATCGGGTTTCTCCTGTGTGTGTGTGTGTGTGTGTGTGTGTGTGTGTGTGTGTGTGTGTGTGTGTGTGTGTGTGTCCAGGATTCGTTTGTGCGTATGCTGTAGCTGTATAATGGTGATTTGCTTTCATTCATTCATTCTTTCTT
>NC_087179.1:13384379-13386879 GCF_035594125.1 Scylla paramamosain | reverse complement strand
AATCAGTAGTAATATTCAGATTTGGCTCTCTCCTCCCAGTATGGTGATGAAAGTGACAGTACGTATGTAGTGGAAAATTGGTATTGATGTTTCTAGTATTGGTATTTCTGACTACAACAAATCTAGCTGATATAAGAATTAGTGAAAATGTGTACCTTTATTTATTTTCTGAATTTCGTTAAGTTTCACCAGTACCAATGAAAAAGATAAGTAGAAGCTGGTTTTCTCTAATACATAAATTAGTATAACTGGTCTTGTTTCAGATGACACTAATAAAATTGACCAATATATAGATGAATAAAAATATATACCTTGATTTTTCCAGTACAGTTATAAGAGTAACCAATAGAAATAGGTAGTAGTAAGTATCAAAGAAAACATAAAAAAAATATCTTGTTTTCAGATGACGATGATAAATCTAACCAATATAAAGATGAGTAAAACTACACACCTTGATTTTTCAGTGCAATTATAAGTTCAGCCAACAGTAATGACAGCAATCAGCCGCCACACTGGGGTCGTGATGGCAAGTGCAATTAGAACTCATTAGTCGCCTGCCTCGCATTGAAATAAGTTATGATTGTTAGTGAAATTATGAGAGTGTTTGTGAGTGAGAGGAAGGAGTTGGCTTGACTTTCTTACCCAACTGTTCCCTCCGCTGGCACCGATTTGTAATGATAATAATAGTAATAATATTGATAGTAATGATAATATTAATGATAATATATAGTCTCATGTCGAAACATGTTCTTGCATCTTTTTTTTTTTTTTTTTTTTTTTTTCATGGAATACCCAACGTGTGTGTGTGTGTGTGTGTGTGTGTGTGTGTGTGTGTGTGTGTGTGCGTGTGTGTTTAGTGAAAGGTTTTGTTTGCCTAGTATTGGGTCATACTGCAAACTGGTTGGCTTTATTGGACAATTAAATTTCCTTTCTTCTCTAGGCCTTCATTCTCAGTCTTGTTATAAAGCGAGAGAGAGAGAGAGAGAGAAAAAAAAAATTAACTTGACTTGAAAGGAAAGAAAATGAAGCTGGTTCTCATACAAGGAATAATCCAAGTGATCATGATTATACTTTTTTTGGATTGCTACTTACAATATGACGCTATTTTCTCCCTCTTTTTGTTTGAGTAACTCTTGAATAACAGGCATTAGGAGATTTGAACGACTCAATCATTCCTTTTGCTCTCAGCGGCGGCTTTCGAAAATAAGCTAAACCTGCACTAGACAGTTTAATTAAGTTTGAAAGGAAGTCCAAACAACCAAAGGATTAATAATAGAGACAAGAAAACTAAAACTAATCTTTCGTAACCATTGCTCTTACCTGTCAGTGATGTCTTTCAAAATTATAGACTAAACTTAACACTAACCGGACTAATTAAGCGTGAAGTGAAGGTATGGCAGTCAGATCAGAGGTAAAGCTTATCTCTCTTATCTACTGCCTAAATCTATCATACCTGTCAGTGGTGCCTTTCAAAATGATAGACTAAATTTGCACTGCACGGGCCAAATGAGCGTGAAGTGAATGCATTCCAGTCAGACAGATAATAATAGTGACACAAATCTTTTCTCTCGTATCCACTGGTCAACTTTCCTTATCACTTCTCTCTTTCAGAATTCACAGACTAAACTCGCACTACACGCTTTAGTTAACCCTTTGACCGCCACCTGGTACACCTTTGCCTAATACCAATCACTCTGAGACATCTTTACTTGGTCTACAGCCACACCCAATCTTTGAACCGAGAAGAAAATGCAAAATATATCCTTTTTTTCACTGCTAACTTTCTTGTAGACGCTTATAAAGACTTCACGCTTAAGGAAATAAAGTTTTTAGCCCTTCGTTGAAATCTGTTTGCCATGAGTGTTGTCTTTATGATTGCAGGTCAATCTTACACTACGCAGTTAAAGTGAAGGATTAGCAAGATAATAACACATAGGAGAATTAAAACTTCCCTCTCTTACATGCACTGGGCACATTTCTCTACGGTGGCAGTGCTGTCTTCAAAATAATGGACTAATCTTGCACTACACAGTTAAAGAGAAGAAGTAGCAAGGTAATAACACATACGAAAATTAAAACTCTCTCTCTCTCTCTCTCTCTCTCTCTCTCTCTCTCTCTCTCTCTCTCTCTCTCTCTCTCTCTCTCTCTCTCTCTCCAAGAAAACCTTAAAAAATAGACAAAAAAATAACTAGATATACCTCCGCTGATAACCTTGCATTGATAACAGTGATAAGGGCTCAGGTAACAACAGGTAGCAGTAGCAAGCAGGTGAAGGGGGGGCAATTGAAACTCTCCCCCTCCTTCCCTCCCTCTCCCCTTATGGTTTAATTGCTTCAGTCTCCCCTTGAGCCCAGCCATACGTAGGAGTGAAAGAAAACGAGCTTCCTTCTTCTACTGGACATTGATAGTTTGGCCTGATGATAATGGTAATGGATAAGGGATAATAGGGTGGTTGAGGTGATTAAGGTCTTCTCCATTATCGTCCTCTTTCTTCCACTTC
>NC_087179.1:13371879-13379379 GCF_035594125.1 Scylla paramamosain | reverse complement strand
TGAATGAATAAGCAAATCATTCAAATAAATATAAAGCGAAAGAAAGAAAAAATTTTAATAAGCAAATGATGAAGAATGAAGGGAAGGAGGAGGAGGAGGAGGAGGAGGAAGGAGGAAAGTAAAAAGTTTCGATGGAGAAGGAAGGAGAGAAAATTATAAGGAGGAGAAATACAAGAACAAGAAGAAGAAAAGAAGGAGTAGAGGAGGAGGAGGAGGAGGAGGAGAACAAGAAGACTGAGTAGAAGAAGAAGAACAAGAACAAGAAGCAAGACAGAAAGAGAGAGAAAAGGAAGACAACACGAGAATACAGGAAAAGGAGAAACAACACAAGAAAACAGTAAAACAAAAACAAAAATAAATAAAATGAAAGAAAATAAGAGAGAGAGAGAGAGAGAGAGAGAGAGAGAGAGAGAGAGAGAGAGAGAGAGAGAGAGAGAGAGAGAGTGGAGGGGGGGGGCGTAGTGTAAGGGTCGAGGAAGGTGAAGGAAGAGAGGTGGAGTAGCAACATGGCAGCGATCAAGCCCTCACACGCCCGCAATGGAAGTCTGTATGGCACACCTTTATGGCTGCCAGCGCTACTGAGGCGAGGCTGGCACGGAAAAACGAGAGAATGAAAGTTTGAAAGCCAGAATCAGCAACAGTAGGAGGAGGAGGAGGGGGAGGAAGGGGAGGAGGGGGAGGGTGAAGGTCGGTGAGGCAGTAAGGGCGACAAGTGCAGTATTAGAGGGCGGGGTTCTAAGCCTTACTGCCCCCCATCATCCCTAGTGTTGTATGTTTCTTTGTCGCTTCTATTTTGGCGGCCATGATTGAACCACACACTTCCTCTCTTCTTATCCTGAGTTTTTCCGTGTGTTTTGTCGTTGCCTCGCCTCCCTGTCAGTCTAAGTACTCACTGTTACTGGCTGAAGGTGAAAGAAGGGTCGGATTTCAGTGTTTTTCCGTCATCCGCGAAATTTGTGACCCCGTTAAAATTGCGGAAACGTCTCTGTCTCTGTGTGTGTGTGTGTGTGTGTGTGTGTGTAAACTTCTTTCGTATATTCATCCTAGTTATCTTTTATTTTTTTCCGTGCTTAGTCTGTCTTTTTCTCTCTTATTTCTTTTGTTCTCTTTCTTGGTTTTGTTGTTTTTGTTGTTGTTATTGTTTTTTTTCCTGTGTATTTGTTCATTTTGTGATTTTTTTTTTTTTTTCGTCTCTTCTCTTCTTTTACTGTGTTTTTTTTTCTTGATTCTATTCCAGTTTTTTCCTTTTTTTTATTCATGTGTATTTATTTACTTTTTTTCACTAACTGCCTTCTTTCGTTTATCTTCTTGTTTTTTCCTTTCCTTTCCTGTTCATTCGTTTTTTTTTTCTCTCTCTCTCTAATTCCTTTGTACTCGTTTAATTTTTCTCGTCTCTTGTTATCTTCTCTCTTCTTTCTCTTCTGTTTCCTTTATTTTTATCATGTAATTTTTCGTTTCTATTCCTTTCAATTCGTTCGTCCTCTCTCTCTCTCTCTCTCTCTCTCTCTCTCTCTCTCTCTCTCTCTCTCTCTCTCTCTCTCTCTCTCTCTCTCTCTCTCTCTCTCTCTCTCTCTCTCTCTCTCTCTTTAGTTGAGTGATTGAATGCGAGGAGAGAAAGGTCAGTGATCATCCTTCATTTGTGGATGTGCGGTCATTACGTGAAGGGAACAATAGGGAGGAGGAGGAGGAGGAGGAGGAGGAGGAGGAGGAGGAGGAGGAGGAGGAGGAGGAGGATACACAAAGAAGAGGAAACACGCGGTAAATACGATGTTTATTCCTACAGTCAAGGCCCACTACTGATACCTCTCTCTCTCTCTCTCTCTCTCTCTCTCTCTCTCTCTCTCTCTCTCTCTCTCTCTCTCTCTCTCTCTCTCTCTCGTTCTCCGTTTTGTTCACTCATACTTGCTTTTTTCTTCTTATCTTTTTCACTCTCTTGTGCTTCGTTCTTCCAATACCTCCTCCCTTACTCTCTCTCTCTCTCTCTCTCTCTCTCTCTCTCTCTCTCTCTCTCTCTCTCTCTCTCTCTCTCTCTCTCTCTCTCTCTCTCTCTCTGGCGGAGGAACAAAGGGCAGTAGGTAAAGACTGCACGTTTTCTTAATGATTTTAGAGACAAACCTTTGTTAAAATTTTTGTTTCGGTAACGTCTTTTCCCATCGTCTCTCTCTCTCTCTCTCTCTCTCTCTCTCTCTCTCTCTCTCTCTCTCTCTCTCTCTCTCTCTCTCTCTCTCTCTCTCTCTCTCGTGCCATCTTGACCTAGATATAAGGATGAGAAGCTCAGTTGATCTCACGTGTGTATCTGTGTGTGTGTGTGTGTGTGTGTGTGTGTGTGTGTGTGTGTGTGTGTGTGTGTGTGTGTTTTATGAAGTCATCTGTTAAGTTTGACTCTTGTATCTTGTTTTCTTTTTCTGTTGTTTTACCTCACTTGTGTTACTTTATACTAGTGGTGGTGGTGGTGGTGGTAGTAGTAGTTGTAGTAGTAGTAGTAGTAGTAGTAGTAGTAGTAGTAGTAGTAGTAGTAGTAGTAGTAGGTATAATGATAAGAAGAAAGACAAGAACACCACTAATTAACAGTGATTAATCTAATCTGACCAAACAACAACAACAACAACAACAACAACAAACCCTATTCGATACCCAAACTAATTAAAGACCAATAATTGCATAAGCCTCTTGTTTTTTGTTTTTTTCATTTACTTATTCATCCATTTATTTATTTACAAACAAAAAAAAATGTAATTCACGTAAACTATATAAAAAAAAATAAAAAAAAATGGAGTGTTTTGAACGAAAGTAAGAGCCTTAGAGCATTTTCACTTTCCTCGCTGCTCAGTTTCCCTTTTGACATACAAACAAAAAGCAGCGCCGTTCACATACCAGTAAAATAAAAACTAAATAAAAAAAAATAATAAAAGAGATAAAATACTGCGTTGATTTAGTTGTCAGTGTAAAAACGTTTGTGTTGTGTTTGTGTTGTTGTGTATAGAGAAACTAAGAAAAGTATGTAAAGTAGCATTTTTTTTATGGAGAGAGAGAGAGAGAGAGAGAGAGAGAGAGAGAGAGAGAGAGAGAGAGAGAGAGAGAGAGAGAGAGAGAGAGAGAGAGTAGGAGACAATAGGAGAGACAAAAAAAATGGGAGAATAATACATGAGAGAGAAGAGTTTTAAAAGACAAAGATTGAAGAGGAAAGATCAAAGGATGAGAGAGAGAGAGAGAGAGAGAGAGAGAGAGAGAGAGAGAGAGAGAGAGAGAGAGAGAGAGAGAGAGAGAGAGAGAGAGAATTCAAACACTGATTTAACTCACGAACAAGTCATGCATGCTTTCTTTGTCCCTGTGATAAATGTTCTCTTTCTCTCTCTCTCTCTCTCTCTCTCTCTCTCTCTCTCTCTCTCTCTCTCTCTCTCTCTCTCTCTCTCTCTCTCTCTCTCTTTCTAGCCATCTGTCGGTGTGGAAAACAGTCAAGAAGCAAATAGAGAAAGCAAACTTGATCGAGACTCGTGGGCACTTGAGAGAGAGAGAGAGAGAGAGAGAGAGAGAGAGAGAGAGAGAGAGAGATGACCGTGGAAATTACAAAACTAAAAGCAATATTGAGTGATTGCACGCGATCAGGAATGTAACTGAACACACACACACACACACACACATACACACGAATCTCTCCTCCTCCTCCTCCTCCTCCTCCTCCTCCTCCTCCTCCTCCTCTTCCTCCTCCTCCTCCTCACGTGTTGGCGACTTAGGGTTTTGTAAGAGCCTCACCTTCCCCTCTACCTGTTAATGAGAGCAGTACAGCCCTCACACACCTGGCAGCTCACCTGTGCCCCTTCCCTCACAGCGGCGGTGGTGTTGGTGGTGGTGGTGGTGGTGGTGGTGGTGTTTTATGGTGTGTGTAATGGTAGTAGTAGTAGTAGTAGTAGTAGTAGTAGTAGTAGTAGTAGTAGGTATAGTAGTAATTTTGTTGTTGTTACTGTTGTTATTGTTGTTTATTGTGGTTTTGCTGTTTTGTTGTTGTTGTTGTTGTTGTTTTTATCTGTATAGGGAATGATGTATAAAGAGAGAAGGAAACAAAGGAGGAAAAGACGGAGTAAGGAAGGAATAGATCTAGTAAAGCAAGGAGAATGAATAAAACAAGACAAGGAAAATGGGAAATATAAGTAATGAGAAAAGGAGAAATGGAGTGATGGGTGGAAGAAAGATGTAAGCGTGAGAAGGAATGCAGAGAGAGAGAGAGAGAGAGAGAGAGAGAGTATCTGAAAAAGGGGAAAGAATGAGGAAGGAATGGAGTAAGGGAAAGAGGCAGGGCAAGGCTGGCATTCTAATCTAAAAGTCACACTGTCAGCTCGAGGGAAACCTGGCAGGGCGTGGCGGTGCGGGAGTGTGTGGGAGTCCTGAGAAAGTAAATGTCAAATAGGAAAGAAAAAAAAAAATGAAAGAAGGAAGGGAAATTGTATGAATGTTTTAGTGCACGTGTCTGTGTGTATATAAATTATGTCCGTACGTAGATGTAGTATCTTTTATTTATTTATTTATTTATTTATTTATTTATTTATTTTCTACTGTTGAAGTTGTACGCGAAATGAGATTGTGATATTTTTTTGGGTCAATTATCTGTTGCTACTACTACTACTACTACTACTACTACTACTACTACTACTACTACTACTACTACTACTACTACTACTACTACTACTACTACTACTACCACTACTACTACTACTACTACTACTACTACTACTACTACTATTACTACTACTGCTACTACTACTACTACTGCTACTACTACTACTACTACTACTACTACTGCAGTTATGAAAAATATAAGGAAATTGAATAAGTGAGTGTAATTTTACTTATTATCCTCTTTTATGTCAATGAACTACTACTACTACTACTACTACTACTACTACTACTACTACTACTACTACTACTGCTACTACTACGGAAAAATATAAGAAAGGTGAATCACTCAAGGAAATAATTGATGTGTAAGTCTCTAGAAAGAAAGCAAATTTTAGATCAAGGAATATAAAATAAATTGTGAGTATGAATGAATTGCATTTATAGGCGTGTGTGTTGATGTATTAGGACAAGAACAGGTGCCAGCCACGTGTCTCCCTCCCACTCAGTTTCCTCTCTCGTATCTCTGTTCTTCATTGATTCTTTTTTTTCTTTTTTTTTCTGTCTATTTAATTTTTCCATGTACACTTCTTCCTAAACTTTTCCTTCTTACTAATTATATGTTTCATCTTTCCATTCCCCATTCTCATTCTTCTTCTTTCTTTCCAGTTATCTATTCATTCAGTCTTTCCAATCATTCTTCATTTTTTTTTATTCTTCTGCTTCCTTCAACTCTCTATCTATTTCCTTATAATTCTCTCTATCCAGTTGTCTATCCATTCAATCTCTCTCTAATCATTTTCATTTTTTTTTATTATTCTCTCTATCTCCTTATTGCTCTTCTCGCTTTCCATCTATGTATCCATTCGATCTTTCTAATCATTCTTCATCTTTTATTCTCCCTTTCTCCCTCAATTCTCTATCTGTTTAATCCTCTCGAACGCTTTCCTCCTTCCTTGATCCTTCCTTTAACTCAACTGTTCCTCGTCTTAACTATTTTGCCACGCCCTTATTGATTACTGAACTGCCAAAAAGATAAACAAGATAATAGAAATAGATAAATTAATAAATAGAAGTAAGAAATATATAACTAAGTCAATAAAAGTAATAAATAAATAAATAGAAGTAAATTAAGGAAAAAGATTATAAAACACGCGTCGCCATTAAATATAACCGCTTATTAAAATGCACATGACCATCGCAACTTGTAGCAAAAGAGTGAAAGACGTGCTGCTGTGAGGGACGGACGAGTCTTCCCACGTGTCTGGCTGGCACTGAAGGAGTTACTGTACTGTAAGTGTGTCCAGTTATGGAAAAGCAAATAGGTACCAAAACTTACGATGAACTGTTGAAAGATGTGCTAGAGTGAGGGACAAGTGTGTGTGTGTGTGTGTGTGTGTGTCTAAAAGAATGTGGGTATATAATGAAAAGTGTCTAACCTAACCTAACCTAACTTAACCAAAGAAAGTAAATAACTGAAGGAAACTAACTTAAGAAAGCAAATTTTTACTTATATCACAGAAAGTAAAAGATATTGTGAGTATGAATTTTTGTGTACTTATAGGCGTGTGTGTGTGTGTGTGTGTGTGTGTGTGTGTGTGTGTGTGTGTGTGTGTGTGTGTGTGTGTGTGTGTGTGTGTGCCCTTGAGTGGTAGCGTGAGTGGCAGGTGTGGCGTTTAAACCTAAGGTGTTAACTTTTTTGTACACCCCTTGGCAGCCTCCTTGCATAGTGATGACACCAGTACTGTTATCAATCATCATTACCACCGCCATTATGATTTGCTACTGTGCCTCTCCTCGTGGTGATTGTTAAGTGTATCTAGTTGTACTATGCAGGGCTTAAGGTGTCTATATCCCTGTACGTATGTCTGTATATGTCTGTGTGTCTTTGGGTATTCAGTTTTTCCTTTAAATGTTGTAAAATTCCCTGCCTTTGTCACCTTTTTTTTTATTATTTCATTCTCTAGGCATTTATTTTTCTGTTTGAGGGAGATTTTGTATGTGTGTGTGTGTGTGTGTGTGTGTGTGTGTGTGTGTGTGTGTGTGTGTGTGTGTGCAGTGGTGCGGAATAAGTCCATGTTGCTGTTGTCTTATCATTATATTATTTTATCCCATTAGTGCCATCCTGTTTTATCTTATTATCATTATGCTATTTTATCTTGTTAGTGTTCTATTACTTATTCTATTACTTATATATTATTTCCTCTCATTATCATACAATCTTATCTTATTAACTATCTTATTACTATCTTCTGTTATTTCATCCTATTGTTACTACTACTACTACTACTACTACTACTACTACTACTACTACTACTACTACTACTACTACCACAGTCTTTTATCTTATCATACAATTCCACCCTATATATTACTACACTCTCTCACCTTACTTACCTATCATCACTACGAAGTTCTATCATATTACTACTTATTTCACCGGACTGCCACAGCATCTCACCTTGCCCAGTTATCATACGCACTGTTTCTCCCCGTTACTGTACAATTCCACCCAGTCATCCCTCACACTCTTCCACCCAATCACTACGTGGCATGGTCCTAATATTAGCAAGTGACGTCACGAGGTCTTTATATTTCCCGCAGGTGTGACGTCAGGTGTGGAGGTTGTCGTCCCGAGCGAGGCCTTGACAAGGTAAACCACACACTCACACACAAACACACACACATACTCTCTCACACACACACAAACACACACACACAGAAACGTGCCCTCTCTCACTTTTCCACTGTGCATCTGAAAAAAAAAAAAAAAGAACGGGAGGGAAGAGAGAGAGAGAGGGAAAGAGAGAGAGAGAGGGGAAAGAGGGGAGGAGGAGGGAAGGGGAAGGGGAAGGTGGGGGGAGTGTTTGGGTGTGTGGTAAGAAGTAA
>NC_087179.1:13346879-13366879 GCF_035594125.1 Scylla paramamosain | reverse complement strand
GTCCGCGCTGGAGGGAACGCGGCGGTAGAATGATCAGCTGGCACCCTTATTCTCTCCTCCACGGCCTCACCTCTCCCTCTCTCCCACCTCCCATCCCCCGCCCCCCGCCCCCCTGCCCGACCTCCCTCGACTCCCAGTAACTTGCTTCTTCCATTTTCCTTTCCTCACCTTTCCTACTGCCTCTCTCTCTCTCTCTCTCTCTCTCTCTCTCTCTCTCTCTCTCTCTCTCTCTCTCTCTCTCTCTCTCTCTCTCTCTCTCTCTCTCTCTCTCTCTCTCTCTCTCTCGAGCAGCCATGAGTTTGCCCACTTTCTGACCATTGCATGACGCACCCTCTCACTCTCTCTCTCCCTCCTCTCCCTCTCCCTTCCTCCTCTCTCCCTCTCTCCCTCTCCCTCTCTCCCTTCCTCTCCGACCACCTGTGCTTTTTATTTTGCCCTAAGGATCTTTTGGGAGAGGAAGAGGGAGGAAGAGAAAGGAGAGGAGGGGAGAGGAGGAGGTATTTTAATTTCGGAAAAGTGCATACTCATATTACGAGAGAGAGAGAGAGAGAGAGAGAGAGAGAGAGAGAGAGAGAGAGAGAGAGAGAGAGAGAGAGAGAGAGAGAGAGAGAGAGGGCGTGGCCTTGGATGACCTCCAGCGACCTCTCACCACCACCACTGCCACTGTCATCACCACCACCAACACCACCACCACCACCACCACCACCACTACTACCTTTACTGTCATTACCGTCACCACCACCACAATCATCACCATCACCACAAATCACAGCTACGTACTACAATTGTTATTATCAGCACCACCACTATCATCACCACTGTTACCACCACCACAATCACTATCACTGCCATTACAACGATTATCACCACCACCACCACCACTAACAATAACAGCAACAACAACAACAACAACAACATCACCTGCCACCACCACCACCACCGCCACCACCACTTCTTACACCACCGCCAGAAGAAGAAAAAAAACTTACTGCAGATTTATTTATTTATTTATTCATTAACAAAAACTATTTATTTATTTATTGACAACACCAATTATCTCAAGGCGAGCGTGCCTGATGATGATGGTGATGATGATGATGATGATGATAGTAGTGGTGGTGGTGGTGGTGGTAGTAATGATGTTGGTGGTGTTGGTGATGGTGATAATGATGGTGATCTTACTAATGAAAATGATGATGATGATGATATTTGTTTTGATAGTGATAAATATACAAGACCAATAATAATAATAATAATAATAATAATAATAATAATAATAATAGTGATGATGCGATGATGATGATGATGATGATGATGACAATGATGATGGCAATAATAAATCTGTTCACAGTAGTAGTCATGAAAATAGTAATGGAGATAGTGAAGACAAAAATGGTGATAGTGGTGGTGATGGTGGTGGTGATGGTGGTGGTGGTGGTGGTGGTGGTGGTGGTGGTGATGACGTGTACACCTCATATTCTCACTAATTGTGGCTTGTGCAAATACCAACCCCGTGGCCTCTCTCTCTCTCTCTCTCTCTCTCTCTCTCTCTCTCTCTCTCTCTCTCTCTCTCTCTCTCTCTCTCTCTCTCTCTATTATTCTTCCTTATTTCTTATTTTGTATTTTCCGGTATTTGTCATTTTTTTCCTTTCTTTTCTTCCCTTCTTCTTACCTTTTCTTTTTTTCTTTCTATATTCCTATCTCCTTTCTTCTTTGCTTTCCGCTTTTCTTTCCTTTTTCTTCTTATTTCCCTTCCTTTCTTAGTTTTCTTTCTTTCTTCCTGGTCTCCCTAGCTTTTCTGTTTTAATTTCCTTCCTTTCACATTATTGACACTTATCTTAATCTCTCTCTCTCTCTCTCTCTCTCTCTCTCTCTCTCTCTCTCTCTCTCTCTCTCTCTCTCTCTCTCTCTCTCTCACCTAAATATCACCAGAAAACAGCTTTATTTTTTATTGATGCAGTTTTTTTTTTTTTAATGAATTCGTGAAAATGTCGACAGTTCAGATTACATCTTTAATTTGCATGTAATACTTTCGTTCTTCTTCATAACGGTGCTGGTGATAAAAGAGTAAAGGAAGTAATAATGTAAGAAAAAAAAGAAAAAAAAAACAGATTATTACAGTTCTGTTTTAAGTGTCATGGAGGAGGAAGAGGGAGGAGAAGATGAAGAAGGAGCGTGACTAATGGTTTTTGTGTTTTGTGTTTTTATTTGTTTGTGTGTTTGTTTTGTCTTTTTATTTGTTTATTGTTATTGTTCCTGTAAAATGTCGTGGTAGATTGACAAGTAAATGATGGTGAAGAGGAAACGGAAGAGAGAGGAAAAGAGGAAAATTTGATAAGTACAGACGTTTTTTTATTTATTTTTTTATCTACTCAAAAACAGATGAAAGGGAAAGAAAGAAAAAGACACAACGAACCTAATTTTCTTTTTCCTTTTTCTTTTCTTTTCTTCTACTTTTTTTTTATAGCGAACAAAATTTTGAAGAAGAAAAAAAATTTGAGGAGGGGGAAACGAACGTAAACAGTATTTTCTTCTTGCTTTCTTTCATTTCCTTTCTTTTTTATTTATTTATTTTTTACAGGGAACAAAATTTTGAAGAAAATAAAAAAAAAACGAAAAAGGGAAACGAACATAAACATTTTTAATCTTTTTTTTCCAGTACAGAAAGTTTCCAGTTTACCAGTTCCTTCTAACACTATTATTATTCCTTTCATTTCCATCTTTATCATCAACATTCATTCCGAGCTAAAATAACCCTTATGTTTCTTATTCCCACGGTGGAAAGTTTAACATTTTTACTTTTCTTTATTCCTCTCTTTACTCCTCTCTTCATCTAACGCTTCCTTACTGTTTTTCTTTTTTTTTCCCTCTCTCTCTCTCTCTCTCGTCTCTCTCCCTCTCTTGTGTCTCTATTCTTCTTTCTTTACTCTCTTTCTCCCTCTTTGTCAGTCTGTTTGCTTCTGCCTGTCTTTTTTTTTTCTCTATCCATTGTTTTCCTCCGCTAATTTATCTCCTCCATCTTCATCCCTTTCTTCTTTTTTTCTTTTCTTTTTTTCTCATTTGCCCTTCAGCCTGCAAACGTCACTCATCTACTCTCTCTCTCTCTCTCTCTCTCTCTCTCTCTCTCTCTCTCTCTCTCTCTCTCTCTCTCTCTCTCTCTCTCTCTCTCTCTCTCTCTCTCTCTAGCTCTCACGGTATTGTTTTTTTTTCTTTTTATTTGTTTTTTCCCATTCTTTTTTTCTTTTCTTTTCTTTGACCTTCGTTTTATTCTCCATTTCTTTTAAATTCCTTTATTTTTTACATTACTTCATCTTATCCTACTCATCTTCCTCTTGTTCTTGATTTATTCGTTCTTCTTTTATTTATTCTCTCTCTCTTACCTTTCTTTTTTTAATTCTTTCATCTCATCTTTTTGTTCATTTTTTTCTCCCATCTTTTTTCCCTCATTCTTCTTGTCATTCATTCTTTTATTTTATTTACTCTTCCTCTCCTTTCACCACTCAACCATTGCTTCCTCTTTCTTTATTCTACCTCTCCTTCACCTTTTCCTCCATCCATCCATTCCTTCCTCCTTCCTTCCTTCCTTCTGTCCTCCAGTACGATGTGTCCCCTCCCTTCCTTCCTTCCTTCTTCCCTCCATACTCCCTCCTACTACCTCGTGTCACAGAAAAAAAAAAAAAGATATAGATGTAAGTATATTGTTAGCGTGGGACTTGCTCTGGTGTCGATTCGAGCCTTGTATTGGTGTCGGGGCCGCTACCAAGGCTGCCAGGGAACATGTGTGCTGCAGGTGTAGGCAGATGTGTGTGGTGGACGTGAGGGTGTGGCTGGAAGAGCGTAGGGTAAGGTAAGATTAGGTGTGGAAAAAGAGGGGTATGAGTGTTGTGGGTGTGGCTACGTTGATAGGTGTCTTTGGGTGTGTGGTAAAGCAGGTGTGTTGTGTTGGAGAGGTAGCAGGTGACGTACTGGTGAGTGTAAGAGGTAAATTGTAAGGTTGTAATGTAGGAAAGGGAAAGAAAGGTTAAAGGTAAGTTATAAACATGAAAAATTTAAGATAATAGATGTGTGTTTTGGACGTGAAGCAAAGTGTGTGATCAGGGTAAAAGGAAATTCCACTCATGTAAGATAGGTAAGAGGGAAAGTAAGAAAAGGTGAGATTTAAGTTTAGGTAAAAGAAAGAAATTAAAGGAAGGTGTGAAGCAAGGAAAGTAAAGAGAACAAGTGTGTGTTTAGAGGAAAAAGAAAAGAATAGGTGTGGGATAAATGTAAGACAAGATACATATGTGTGAGATAGGTAAGAAGATAAGAAAAACTAACATTCAAGTTTAGTTAAAAGAAAAACAAATAAAGTAAGGAGTGAGGCAAAGAAAATAAAGACAACAAGTGTGTTTTTACAGGAAAATGAAAAGACCAGGTGTACAATAAAGATGAATCAAAATACAAACGAAAAAAAAATAAGAGGAAGACAAAAAAAAAAGATGAAATTTAAGCTTAGGTAAAGAAAAAAAAAGTTAAGGTATAAGGCAAGGAAGGTGAGATTCAGGTGTGTGTGTGTGTGTGTGTGTGTGTGTATGTGTGTGTCAGGCGAGGTGCGCTGGGTGAGAATTAGATGCAGTGGCGGATGTTTAGATAATTAAAGGTGAACGTGGAACAGGTTTAATATGTTTGAGAAAGCTGTGGATGACGAGGGAGGGAGACAGAACAAGCTATGCCACAATGGAAAGAAAATAGCGAGAAGAAAGTTACGTAGACAAAGGGAGTGTAAATAGAAGGCAATGTACTTAAATAAAAATAGAAATAGGAGGAAGAAGAAGGGGGATAAACAGAGGCACTGCAAACCAAAATAAAGATAGGAAGAAGAAGAAGAAGGTAGAGATAGAAGCAAGAAGAATGGGAATAAACATAGGCACTGGAAAACAAAATAAAGATAAGAAGAAGAAGGGGAAGAAGAAGAAGAAGGAAAAAATAGACACAAGCAACAATACTGGTAAAATAAAGATGAGAATGAGAACAGTGATGATGATGATGATGATGACGATGTACCATAAACCAATGTCATCACCATCACTATAACCATCACCTGATACACCATTACCCTTATCCCATTATCTTCCCCTTTTTCCTCTTCCCCCATCACCATCATCCCCCACCCTTTTCATTCCCCCATTCATCATGCCAAACCCTCCCTTATGCACCCTTCACCATACCAAACACCCCCTCACCCACCCTCACCCACTTCCACCATCACCCTACCCTCACTCCCTCCCCACACCATATACAACCCCTCCCCTCCCCTCATCTCACCATACCAAACCCCTTTACCCACCTCACCTCTAGACGCACCCTATCACCCATCACCACCCCCTCACTCCCCCTTCATCACAGTACCCCCAATACCCCAATCATGCATCCCACCCTCTCTCATACCCACGGCCCCCTACATTCCCCCCAGCAGTGCTACCCCTCTCTTACTCTCACGTACCTCCCACCCCCCTCTCCCCTTCCCGCCTGATGGTGTAACACTCCCAAGCCTTGCTCTGACTTATCTAGTTCAAGGCTTTAGGTGCTGCACGGGTCCCCTCCTCCTCCTCCTCCTCCTCCTCCTCCTCCTCCTCCTCCTCCTCCTCCTCCTCCTCCTCCTCCTCCTCCTCCTCCTCCTCCTCCTCCTCCTCCTCCTCTCTTACCTGCCTTACCTGCCTTGCCTTCTTGGTGGTGGTGGTGGTGGTGGTAGTGGTGATGGTGGTAGCGGTGGTGGCTTGCTTGGGTTACTGGTGTCTCCTCCTCCTCCTCCTCCTCCTCCTCCTCCTCCTCCTCCTCTTCTTCTTCTTCTTCTTCGTCCTCCTCGTCTTCGTGTTCGTCCTCCTCTTCTTCGTATTCTTCGTCTTCGTCCTCGTCTTCTTCTTCTTCTTCTTCTTCTTCTTCTTCTTCTTCTTCTTCTTCTTCTTCTTCTTCTTCTTCTTCTTCTTCTTCGTCATCCACTCCATTACCTGCTTCTCAGACTCCTTTGTTTTTTTTTGTCTTCTTCTTCTTCTTCTTCTTCTTCTTCTTCTTCTTCTTCTTCTTCTTCTTGTCCACCTCCTCCTCCTCCTCCTCCTCCTCCTCCTCTTATTGCAAGTTCGGGAGGAATTTTTGTTTTTCTCATAACTCTAACTCTCTCTCTCTCTCTCTCTCTCTCTCTCTCTCTCTCTCTCTCTCTCTCTCTCTCTCTCTCTCTCTCTCTCTCTCTCTCTCTCTCTCTCTCTCTCTCTCTCTCTCTCTCTCTCTCTCTCTCTCTCTCTCTCTCTCTCTCTCTCTCTCTCTCTCTCTCTCTCTCTCTCTCTCTCTCTCTCTCTCTCTCTCTCTCTCTCTCTCTCTCTCTCTCTCTCTCACTGCATGTATTTTATCGATATTGAAAGGTCTCTTGTTGTCTCTCTTCTTTCTGAGCATTCCTCTCACTACCACCACCACCACCACCACCATCACCACCACTCTTAGATTCGTTTTCGTAAATCTTTCGTCTCTATGTCTTCAATATTTAGCGGATTGTAGTGGAAGGTACTTGTGGTGGTTACGTTAGGTTTGGTTTGGTTGGATTAGGTTAGGTTGAGTTGAGTTGAGTAAGGTTAAGTTGAGTTGTTTTAGGTTTGGTTAGGTCTGGTTAGGTTAGGTTAAATTAAGTTAGATTAGGTTAGATTTGGTTAGGTTAGATTGAGTTAGGTTGAGTTAGGTAGGTTAAGTTGGGTTGGGTTGGGCTATAAATGGTTAGGTCTGGTTAGGTTAAGTTAGATTTGGTTAGGTTAGGATGAGTTGGGTTGAGTTAGGTTAAGTTGGGTTGGGTTGGGCTAGAAATGGTTAGGTCTGGTTAGGTTAGGTTAGGTTAGATTTGGTTAAGTTAGATTGAGTTGGGTTGAGTTAGGTAGGTTAAGTTGGGTTGGGTTGGGCTATAAATGGTTAGGTCTGGTTAGGTTAAGTTAGATTTGGTTAGCTTAGGATGAGTTGGGTTGTGTTAGGTTAAGTTGGGTTGGGTTAGGTTTGGTTAGGTCTGGTTAGATTAAGTTTGATTAGATTAGATTAAATTTGGTTAAGTTAGGTTACGTTGGGTTAGGTGGGATTGACTTAGGTTTCATCATTCAAGTATTAACAACTGCCACGTGTGTAGGCCTGATGTCTTCTTGCAGCTTTCCTTTTTTTTTTTTTCATGTTCTTAAGTTTCCGTGTAGCTCATGAAGAAATATAGGCTGCAAGTAGGAAAAAAACTAAGACTTCGATAATCACGTGTATGACCTTTGAAAAATAGTCGTGATGTGGGAATAAAGCGTTTAAGAGGACGGGCCTTACTACTACTACTATTATTGTTACTACTACTACTGATAATACTAATACTGATACTAATACTAATACTGATAAGAATATTAATACTTCTGCTGCTGCTGCTACATTACATCACCACCACCACCACCACTACTACTACTACTACTACTACTACTACTACTACTACTACTACTACTACTACTACTACTACTACTACTACTACTACAACTATCACACATTGGCCACTGATTAGAAAGAGTTAAAGAACACCACCCTTACCACCACCACCACTACTACCACCACTACCACCACCACTACTACTACTACTACTACCAGCTCTCGACACTGGACGCTGGTTACTCAAGGTGGGACCAGCTGATCTTATGGTTCTCGGTAAAGATCGCAATGAAGATGTGGGAAGCTGATGACCTTGGGCAAAAAAAACTGTACTCCTTACTACTGCTCTTGGGGGAGGGGAAAAACTGGTGTGGTGACGGCGCTGGTGGTGACGGTGGTGATGCTGGTGATTGGAGGAGGGGAGGGGAGGGGGAGGGTAAGGGGAGGCAGGACTACTAGTAAAGATGACGCATGTGATTTTTTTTTTCTCTCTCTCTTCTTCTTCTCCTCTCTCATTCCTGCTTCGTAATTCTGCGGTGAGGTGAGCTGGCATGTTTTGGTGGTGGTGGTGGTGGTGATGGTGGTGGTGGTGGTGGTGGTGGTGGTAATAAAAAAGTACATAGGAGCAGAGAGAGAGAGAGAGAGAGAGAGATGAAAAAAGGGAAAGAGCGAAAAAGATGTGGGCTGATTGGAGAAAAGAGAAAAGAGTGAGAGAAGAACCGAGAAAGAGGAAGAGCGAGAAAGAGAAGGATAGAAGAAGAATGTAAGATAGAAGGGGGATAGACGAAAGAAAAGTGTACAATAATTTTAACCACGGAAAAATTCTAACCCGAACAGCGACTTCGATGGAAACAAGCTAAGGAGAAGAAGAGGAAAAAGAAGTGATGATAAGTAGATGGAAGAGGAAAAGGAAGCTGAAAAGAAGAAGAAAAAGAAGAAGTAGAAGTGCAAGAGAAGGAACAAGAGGTTAAGTTGAAATGCCTTTACGTTTTTTTTTATGAATACAAAAAAAAAAAAAGAAATGAAAATGAAAAATGAAATGGATATCTTTCTTCGTAATTGTGAGATGAGATGGCAAGTTTGGTGATGATGGTGATGGTAATAAGAAGATAATAATGATGATGATGAAGAAGGAACAGCAGGAGGAGGAGGAGGAGGAGGAAAATGCATACGTGGTTTATAAATACGAAAAAAAAAAAATCTCCCCCCAAAAAAAGAAAAAAAATACTTAGTGGTTTATGATGTATGACGAAAGATGAACTGAAAAAAATGTAGAAGGGATGATAAGTAATTAGCAGGGAAAAAAAGACGAAAAGTGTACAGAAAATAGATACTTTAGAAAAAAAAAAAAAAACTGGCTTAGGACTTGAAGCAGGAAAAGTTAAGAGAAATTAGAGAAGCTGGTGGATAGTAAGAGCGAAGAAGAATAAAAAATCGAGAGAAAAAGATAGTCAAGATAGATAGGCATTAAATTACATAGCTGTGTGTGTGTGTGTGTGTGTGTGTGTGTGTGTGTGTGTGTTCACCTACACACACACACACACACACACACACACACACACACACACACACACACACACACACACACACACACACACCTGCATATACCTACCAGTGGCACCTCCTTCACCTCACCTGTGCCACAATTTCTACAGGTGACCCCCCTCGCCCCTTCCCCCTTCCGTACCTGCTGACCCAAAAGAAAACGAGACTCACCTGTGTGACGTCACGAGTAAGCTGGCCAGGTAAAGGTAACACTGCCTTGAATTTGCCTTAATGGGGGGTGGAGGGAGAGAGAGAGAGAGAGAGAGAGAGAGAGAGAGAGAGAGAGAGAGAGAGAGAGAGAGAGAGAGAGAGAGAGAGAGAGAGAGAGAGAGAGAGAGAGAGAGAGAGAACAGGTTGTTGTTGTTGTCGTGATGTGAATGTTTGGAATTATAATCATCATAATCGTGGAAGTAATAATAATAATGTTGGTAATAATAATAATAATATTAATAATAATAATAATAATAATAATAATAATAATAATGATAAGCAACAACGACTACAACAACAAAACAACAGCACTTGTAATAATAATAATAATAATAAATAATAATAATAATAATAATAATAATAATAATAATAACAACAATAATAATAATAATAACAATAATAACCAGAATCAGAATCCACGAATTACCATTACATCAATTAAACATATACCTCTCTCTCTCTCTCTCTCTCTCTCTCTCTCTCTCTCTCTCTCTCTCTCTCTCTCTCTCTCTCTCTCTCTCTCTCTCTCTTTCTCTTTCTCTCTCTGGCCAGGTAAGGTCGCCTCTTAATTAGATCACCTGCGGGAAGAGTCGACCTGATTGACATAATAGAGAAGAATTAGGCCGTGTGTGAGCCAGCCTGCATCTCTCTCTCTCTCTCTCTCTCTCTCTCTCTCTCTCTCTCTCTCTCTCTCTCTCTCTCTCTCTCTCTCTCTCTCTCTCTCTTGCTCCATGATATCTTTCTTGTTTTCTTGTTTTTTCATCGTTTTTTGCGTTTTTATTTCCTTATTTTCTTGTTTCTTATAGATTTGCTTTCTTTTTTTGTTTATTGGTGTTGCGTTTCTCCTTCTTTGTCTCTGTCTCTCTCTTTCTCTCTATTTTCCTCTCGTTTTTCTTTTCTCTTTCGTTGTTTTGTTTTGTTTTATCTTTTTCATCATTTTCTTTCCTATTCTTTGCAGCGAATGTCAGTGGTGATAAATTTTGACGCTAGAGAGAGAGAGAGAGAGAGAGAGAGAGAGAGAGAGAGAGAGAGAGAGAGAGAGAGAGAGAGAGAGAGAGAGAGAGAGAGGCAAATATTAGAGGAATGAGGTAAAGAAATGAAAGACACTTGTAAGAAAAGAGAAAATAAGAGAACAATAAGTTATAGTGGAGAGAGAGAGAGAGAGAGAGAGAGAGAGAGAGAGAGAGAGAGAGAGAGAGAGAGAGAGAGAGAGAGGGTAATAAAAACAATGAAGAATGAGGATGAGAAGAGAAAAAATGAGCAAGGAAAATAGAAAGAAGTAAAATAAAGCAAGAAAACGAGTGAAAATATAGAGAGAAGGAAAAAAAAGAAAGAAAATTAAAAGAAAAAGAAAAGAAAAAGCAGAAATATATTATATAATTAATGAAAAATAAAATAAATAAGAAGGCAACGAAGGAAAAAAAAATTGAAAACAGGTTAAAGAAAGAAAATTATAAAAGAAAGAAAGAAAGAAAGAAAGAAAGAAAGAAAGAAAGAAAGCTCTACCTGTATTCTTGCCCCGGACAGCGATCTTTTGTTTTGTCAAGATGATTTATGTTTGATCTTTCTATCAAGTTCTGGTGGCAGTGGTGGTGGTGGTGGTGGTGGTGGTGGTGGTGGTGGTGGTGGTCGTGACTTGAATGATTTGAACTAGCTCTATTCTCTCTCTCTCTCTCTCTCTCTCTCTCTCTCTCTCTCTCTCTCTCTCTCTCTCTCTCTCTCTCTCTCTCTCTCTCATTTACATATATATTTATCTCCTCCTCGTCCTCATCTCAATTCTCTCTCTCTCTCTCTCTCTCTCTCTCTCTCTCTCTCTCTCTCTCTCTCTCTCTCTCTCTCTCTCTCTCTCTCTCTCTCTCTCTCTCTCTCTCTTTCGAAGGCGTGGGAGGTAGTTATAGAGAAGGAGGAAGGTATATGGAGAGAAGGAGGGAGGGAGGGAGAGAAGGGAGGGAGGGAGGGAGAGAAAGGGTCAAGTGATGCATTGTTTGGAGAAGGGAGGGAAGGAGAGGAGGAGGAAAGGAGGGAAGGGAGGAAAGGAGAGGACGGTGGGAAGGAGAGAAGGAAGGGAATGGAGGAAAGGAGGGAGAAGGACGTTGACTGAGAGAGAGAGAGAGAGAGAGAGAGAGAGAGAGAGAGAGAGAGAGAGAGAGAGAGAGAGAGAGAGAGAGAGAGAGAGAGAGAGAGAATGAGGAAGACTAAAAATGGAGATAAAAATGTGGTTACTCCTCCTCCTCCTTTTCCTCCTCCTCCTCCTCCTCCTCCTCCTCCTCCTCCTCCTCCTTCAACATTTACCCTTTCCTTCATTTTCTTTATTCTCTCATCTTCTTTATCTTTCTTTTCATCTCTCTCTCTCTCTCTCTCTCTCTCTCTCTCTCTCTCTCTCTCTCTCTCTCTCTCTCTCTCTCTCTCTCTCTCTCTCTCTCTCTCTTTCTTCTCTCTCTCTCTCTCTTTCCTCGCCTCATTTTTCCTCCTTTTATTCCTTCTTCTTGTTCTTCTTGTTCTTCTTGTTCTTGTTCTTGTTCTTCTTGTTGTTGTTCTTCTTACGCAAAACACACATGTAGCACATTCTACCAGACCTCCTCCTCCTCCTCCTCCTCCTCCTCCTCCTCCTCCTCCTCCTCCTCCTCCTCCTCTCACAAAAATTCCCCGCGCCTCAATATTCTTCATCCACTCTCCCAGTCGTCGATCACACACACACACACACACACACACACACACACACACACACACACACACACACACACACACACACACACACACACACACACACACACACACACACGAGGCATTCACTCAAGCGAAACGAACTTGATTGAAGAAAGAAAAAAAAGAGGAATTGGATGTGAATGATGAAGAGAATAAAGAGAAAAAGGTTGTAAGATTAAGCGGAAGAGAGAGAGAGAGAGAGAGAGAGAGAGAGAGAGAGAGAGAGAGCGCAAGGTCAACTAGGCTCGGTGGTGTATGAAATAGGCGGGCGGGTTTCGAACTGATGATCAGGCAAATAAGGGATAAAGATTGATTTTGTAGCCACTCCCACACACACTCACACACACACATTCTCAGTCTCTCTCTCTCTCTCTCTCTCTCTCTCTCTCTCTCTCTCTCTCTCTCTCTCTCTCTCTCTCTCTCTCTTATCCTTTACCCCATTCCCCATCCCCCTTTCCTTCCCATCTCCCTTTCCTCCTCCACCTCCCTTCCCCATTCCCCTCCCTGCCTCACCTGGAGCATACATTTGACCTTTGTATATTCACGCTCCTCAGGTGTTCTCTCCTAATGACACACCTGTCCAATTTAGTCTCTTACCTGTGTTACCTGAGCTACCCACGCCCCTCTTAATTAACTCCTATCACTTCCCATCTGCTACTCCCGCAACCTGTTTGATATAATTATTGTCTTTCTTTTTTTTCCGAAGGTTCGTGAAGTTTGAAATTCTTGTGTTGTCTGTTCGTGTGTTGTCTTGTGTTGAATATATTTTGGTTGTAGTTTGGTTGGAGGCACACAGTTTAGGGAGCTTGGTATGTAATATTCCAGCCGAGATTGATGTGATGGTTGACTGTGCTCATGTAGATTAATTAATGGGATGGACTTGGTAATGAGGGTGTTGGTGGCAAGTCAATGGGAAATTTAAATGGAAGGTACAAAGTTGAAGGAGTCTGGTGTGTATAACTCTGATAGGGTTTGATGTGATGGGCTGGTGTACCGGCTGAGATGGCTGGAATAAATAGATAGATAGAAAGATAGATGGACAGATAGAAAGACAGATGGATGAAAAGATAAATGAATTGATAACTTTACTGTCAGTACGTTGTAACATACAGGCAAACTGAAATTATTTTGGGCTGGAGCTCCACAATGCAATAAATGACTGAAATGAATAAATAAATAAATAAATAAAAAGTATTGAAGACTATCACACACTATTACAGAAAAAAAAATCACACTATCACAGAAAATCACAGATAGACATGTCAATACACACGTTATTGCAATGCTTCGAAATAGTAAAAAAAAAAAAAAAAAAAAAAAAGAACTCAGTAATGAAGTTGGTGCGTGGTCAGTAGGGATCTATATAATAATTTACTACATTTCTTCACAAACATAACCATCAAATCTCTTGGGTGTTATCTCTCTCCATCATGGTTCAATTAAATTCTTGTTCCTTCTTAAAAGTGATCATTTGCGGTATTCTGGCCTCTCTCATCTGCATAATAACTTAAACACCAAATTTCTGTTATAGGCATCAGGCCTTTAAATATTACCTCTTTACGTCATGGTTCAGCTTATTACATGCTCCTTCTTAAGCCCAAATATTTGCTCTATCTTGTCTGTTCTTATCTGCATATTGATTCAAACACGAAATTTCTGTACTGACATGACCTTTAAACCTCTGAGTATTATATCTCTATCTTCCTTCTTAAAACCTCTATTATGCCTTGCTATAATATTCCTTTTTAAACCCGAATATTTGTTCTGTCTTGTCTGCTCCTATATGCGTAATGATCCAAACACGAAATTCCTGTAATGGTGTACGTAAACATCGAAGTATTATCTGTGTCAGGTCTTAATTAGTAGAGATCTGCTCCTTAAAACCGGTAATTTGTTCCATGCTACCCTCTGTCACCCGCACTATGACTCAAACACGAAATTTCTGCGTGAAGACGACCATTAAATTTCAGTATGTTATATTATCTTCCCACTTCATGGTTTAATTAATTCTCTTACTCCTTCTTAAGCCCAAGTATCTGTTATACCCTGCCCTCTCTGATCTGTCTTGGTTTAAACACGATCTCTATAATTATCTTTACTTTTCAGTGTTTAATTAATTTTCTATCCCTTCTTAAAACCCAAATATTTACCTTATCCAGTTCTCTCATGTACATAATAATACAAACTTGATTTCTATATTACCTTTAGGGCTTAGTTAATTCTCTATTCCCTCTTCAAACCCCAATATTTACCATATCCTGTCCTGTCATCTACATAATAATTCAAACGATCTCTATATTACCTTTAGGTCTTAATTAAATCTCTATTCCCTCTTCAAACCCAAATATTTACCCTATCCTGTCGTCTTTCTCATCTGCATAATGATACAAACACGCTCTCTATTATTATCGTCCCCACTTCATGGTTTAATTAATTCTCTACTCCTTCTGAAACCCAAATATTTACTCTGTCCTGTCCTCTCTCTCAAACACGAACCCTCTGTCATGACCACCAGGCCTCACCACACTTCCCCGACCCGTGTCCCAGTCAAGCCAGAAGCCCCAGCAGCCTCTCCAACGTGATCACAGCCTCTGTATATCATTCAAGTGGAAGCAAATGAGACTTAAACACTTTCACCTCAGCGCCAACTAAAATTCACCGCTCCCAACGCAGCCAGTAGGTGAGTGTTGTGTTCCCTGTTTGCTGCCATGAACGAATGCTTGCTCTCTCTCTCCGTCTCTCTCTCTCTCTCCTCTTCTCTTGGTGATTTGAAGTAGGAGTCAATCCTGCTTCGAACATCACCACTTGAACTTCGAACTCTGAAAATTTTATACCGAATGAACCTGAAGGAGAAGGAGGAGGAGGAGGAAGGAGAGGAGGAGGAGGAGGAGAGGGAGGGAGAAGGGGAAGGGGGTGTATCTCTCACCATCTTGTCAGCGAACCGAGGAAGAGAATTTTGGCGAGAGAAGGAGAGGAGAGATAAGGAAAAGTTGGAGAGAGGGAGGAGAAGGAGAAAGAGAGAAAGATGGAGAGAAAAAGAAAGAGAGGGAGGAATGTTATCGTTTAGCTCTTGCATCAGGAAGAGCAGGAGGGAGGGGAGGGAGGGGGGAGAGAGGGAGAGGACCATATGGCACGATAAAAGGAGACAGGGGAGTTAAAAAGTGAGAGGAGGGGATTGGGAGAGTAATACAGGAGAGGGGAGAAGGAGAGGGGAGAGAAGATTAAAGAGGATAGGGATATGGATGGAGAAGGGAGAGGAGAGAGAATTGGAAGAGCTGGGAGAGAATAGGAAGGGGTGGAGAAAGGAGAGGAGAGGAGTAAGAGAGAGAGAGCTGGGGAGAGAGATTAAGAGAGAGAGAGAGAGAGAGAGAGAGAGAGAGAGAGATTCAGATTCAGATTCAGATTTGTTTATTATCCACCAAAGAGAGAGAGAGAGAGAGAGAGAGAGAGAGTAAGGGAGAGAAAGGGAGAGTGGGGGAGAGTAGATGCCAGGGGTCACTTCCTTGTATGTTTCCCCACCTCCCTGTGACCTGGCCGATGTTGCGACCACACCCGTGCAAGGTCACCCCCCTCCCCTCCCCTCCCCCGCACGGCACCCCCCACCAGTCACTCTTACCTCCATCCCTCCTTGCTGAATAAATTGCTGGCAACAGGCGGAGGGAGGCAAAAACTTGTTCCCTCCATCTCTCCTTCTCAGTGGCGGAGGAAATGCACCTTCCGATGATTCATGATTAAGGTCAGGTGAGGTGAGGCAGGTGAGAAGGGTTGCGTCCTCGTCCCCATGCTCACCTGTGTACCTGTCTGATCGCTAATTAACCCGTGTGCCAGGTGGGGTGCGGTTTGGTTAGGTCTAAGGAACGGTTTTATTAGTGTGTGTGTGTTCAGATTTAGTTTATGTTAGGTTTCATTAGCTTAGGTAAGGCTAGATTAGGTTAGGTGAGGTTAGTAATGTGTTTGTGGTTAGGTTAGTTTAGGTTAGGTGAAGTAAGATTAGGTAACATCACGTAAAGTAAGGTCAGTAGTGTTTGTGTTCATGGTAATTCAGTATAGGTTAAGTAGAGTTAGTGTCGCGTGCAATGTATTCACCCATTCATGCATATCTGTTCTTGTCTCTCCACGGGTTTCATCAAGCTTGTAATGTTCCATCTTTCAGTATTAATCTATCATGTTTTTCTGTATATTCTTTGCACGCACTAATTCCCCTGGTAATACATTCAACTGATCTATTATTGTGTGTGTGTGTGTGTGTGTGTGTGTGTGTGTGTGTGTGTGTGGTGGGACGGCTGTAGTCAGTGTAGTCAGGAAGAACAAGAGGAGCACACACACACACACACACACACACACACACACACACACACACACACACACACACACACACACACACACACACACACACACACACACAGAGGCAGGCAGTTGTTGGGGCAGTGAAGGTCGGACAAGGCTAAGCTGGGCAAAAGGTCAGAAAGGTCACGTCTAGGAAGGAGGGAAGGGACAGCTCGCCACAGCAGGCCAGGAGGTCATGTGAGGGTGTGGGTGGGCGGGGTCAGGCAGCGTAGCACAACACATCACTAAACACGAGGTCAGAGGTCATTATGAAACATCACAGCAATGCGTCACTGAATCTAACTCAGTTTTATCTTACTTTACCGTATCTCTTTTATGTCTAACCTTGTTTTATCACAGCTAACCTAACATATTCTAAGCTAACCGAATCTAACTTTACCTAACCTAACCTATCCTAATCTAACTTAACCTAACCTATCCTATCCTAAGCAAATCTAACCTAACCTAACTTAACCTAACCCAACCTAACCTAACCTAACCTAACCTAACCTAACCTATCTTAACCTGACCTAACCTATCCTAACCCAGTCTTCCCTAATCTAACCTAACCTAACCTAAACCAACAAAGCATATCATCACAGCATCACATAACATAACACAGCAACACACAGACCAGAGCATTACATTTAGAGGTCACATCACAGCGTCACACATGGTCACACAGCATCACACAACATCACAGCATCACTAAACAGCCTGAGAGGTCAAAGGGTCATGGCTGGTCAGGAACTGTGTGCTTCTTGCCACTCACCAAGCTGTCCACAGTGTGACCCGCGCAGCATACCTAAGCACTCTCTCTCTCTCTCTCTCTCTCTCTCTCTCTCTCTCTCTCTCTCTCTCTCTCTCTCTCTCTCTCTCTCTCTCTCTCTCTCTCTGACCCGTAGGCCGCATACCAGCGAAGGGTAACGAGAGAGAGAGAGAGAGAGAGAGAGAGAGAGAGAGAGAGAGAGAGAGAGAGAGAGAGAGAGAGAGAGAGTAGCACTGCCCATGAAGTCTGTACAAAACAAGTGTATGCCAAGGTGTAGGTGTGCCAACCACCACCACAGCACCACCACAGCACCACCACAGCACCACCACAGCACCACCACTTCACCACCACAGCATCACTACACCACCACCACAGGATCACCACAAAAAAAAAAGAAAAAAAAAGAAAGCACCTCTCAAAACATTTCAAGAACATCATCACTCTCACTACCACAGCTTTACAGAAACTACCACAGCATTTTCCAAGGTATTGTATATACACAGCATGCCCTTTACACAGCAGAAGAAGAAGAAGAAGAAGAATTTGAACTAAAACACCACTAAAAGCACCACCATCCCCTTCATTACATTAGCACGGCGCACCATTACCAACACAGCATCATATCTCTTACCACAGCACGAACACATAGTAACATGACAGAACAGGTGTGATGCAAAAATAACAAGATAATACTGGTCAAGAGGAGATGGGAGGGGACACAGAGGGGGAAGAGGGAAATAAGGGGGAGGTTAAAGGGAAGGGGAAGGGGTGATGGGAAGGAGTGGGAGTGACGGGGAGGAGGTGAGGGTGTGAGTGAGGAAATGGGAGGAAAGTAAAGGAGAGGAAGATGGTGACCGGAAGACGAGGATAAGGGGAATTGGAGAGAGAGAGAGAGAGAGAGAGAGAGAGAGAGAGAGAGAGAGAGAGAGAGAGAGAGAGAGAGAGAGAGAGAGAGATGTACAGAAAAAGTGAGTGTGAGAGCTTATGGAATGCAAGAGAGAGAGAGAGAGAGAGAGAGAGAGAGAGAGAGAGAGAGAGAGAGAGAGAGAGAGAGAGAGAGAGAGAGAGAGAGAGAGAGAGAGAGAGAAATGTACAGAAAAAGTGAGTGTGAGAGCTTATGGAATGCAAGTGAGAGAGAGAGAGAGAGAGAGAGAGAGAGAGAGAGAGAGAGAGAGAGAGAGAGAGAGAGAGAGAGAGAGAGAGAGAGAGAGAGACTTTATGACAAAGCCTCTTCGTTTGAACAAAGGAAGGGGGCGGGGCACAGGTCAAAGGTCATCAAACCATCCAAATGAACTTGACCTGCTCTCCCTGCCTCTCCCTCTCCCTCTCCCTCGTGTCCTTACGTAGATCCGTGTTGGGAAGTGTTGGAATCGTGACACTGAAACGCAACCTGGTATTAAGATTAGTAATAGTACGTAACAGAAGCACAAAAACACTGGAATTAACTACAAAAACACAGGAATAAACCACAAAAACACAGGAATTAACCACAAAAACACTGGAATTAACTACAAAAACACAGGAGTAAACCACAAAAACACAGGAATTAACCACAAAAACACTGGAATTAACCACAAAAACACAGGAATTAACCACAACAAAACACAGGAATTAACCACAAAACACTGGAATTAACCACAAAAACACTGGAATTAACCACAAAAACACTGGAATTAACCACAAAAAAACACTGGAATTAACCACAAAAACACTGGAATTAACCACAAAAAACACTGGAATTAATCACCAAAAACACTGGAATTAACCACAAAAAACACTGGAATTAACCACAAAAAACACTGGAATTAATCACAAAAAAACACAGGAATTAACCACAAAAAAAAAAAAACACTGGAATTAACCACAAAAACACTGGAATTAAGAGTTGGCAATGGTAATATTAAGTAACAGAACCACAAAAAACACACACATATACACAAATATACAAAAAAAAATAAATAAATAAAAACATACAAAAAAGAGTCATACAGATATACAAAAAAAAAAAAAAAAACTTACAAAAGTACAAAAATAAGTTTATTAACGTGGATGAGCGGAAGTCAACAAGTGGATGAGGGGAGTGAAGTGGAATGAAGTGGATAAGCTGAATGAATTGGAGTGGCATACTTTGAATAAATAAATAAGTGAAGTAAAGTGAAGTGGATAAGTTGGTGGTTGTAGTGAGACCTGGTGGTGGTGTGTGGACTAATATGTGGATGAAGAGAGGGAGGAAGCCTTAGGGGAGTGTGGTGGTGGTGGTGGTGATGGTGGTGGTGGTGGTGGTGGTGGTGTTTTATTTATTACTTATTATTTGTTATTTATTTTTGCCTCGAGTTTTTGTGGGACTAAGGAATGATTTCTTCTTCTTCTTCTTCTTCTTCTTCTTCTTCTTCTTCTTCTTCTTCTTCTTCTTCTTCTTCTTCTTCTTTTTGACGGGTTGATTCTTGCTTTAATTTCTCCTTAGGTTTATTTATTTTTTTGTTATTCTCTATTTTATTATTTTATTTTATTTTATTTATTTATTTCATTTTATTTTTTTGTGTGTTGCGTTTTCGTGTGATTTTTTTTTTCTTTTTTTATTATTGTATTCATTCTCTGTTCCCTGTACTATTTTTCTTCTTCTCTTACCTTACTCTGTTCTCTTTTCTATATTTTCCTCCCTTTTATCTCGTTTTATTTTTTATTTTTCTTCGTCTTTTACTTGTTATAATTTCCTTTGCTTTATTTGCTTTCTCTTTCTTATTTACCATTCCATTGTTTTATTCTCCCCACTTTTCTCCTCGTAATTGTTTTCCTTACCCCTTTATTTATTTTTTCTTTCTCCTTTTCTTTATTTTTCTCACCACACCCTTTCTTCTTTTCATGTTCCTTTTTCATATCATCTTCTTTCCTTCTCTTTTCCTTTAATCTCTCTCTCTCTCTCTCTCTCTCTCTCTCTCTCTCTCTCTCTCTCTCTCTCTCTCTCTCTCTCTCTCTCTCTCTCTCTCTCTCTCTCTCTCTCTCTTAGAACATTTAAATGATACATAAGGTCAACATT
>NC_087179.1:13329379-13331879 GCF_035594125.1 Scylla paramamosain | reverse complement strand
TAACTTTCCCATTTAAGTCATATATACTTTTTCCTTACTTTTTTTCCCCCTTTCGTCACTACCCCCATTATTTCCCTTCCCTTCCCTTCACTTTCCCAGCGTTGAGAAATGTTGGCGTGATTTGATAATTTCCTACATAAATTAACCTTTACGTCAAGTCATGTTAATTAATTTTACAAAACTCATGACTTACCGTTGGATGGAGAGAGAGAGAGAGAGAGAGAGAGAGAGAGAGAGAGAGAGAGAGAGAGAGAGAGAGAGAGAGAGAGAGAGATATTTGCTTAATTTATTTGCCTTTGCTTACTTGATTTTTGTTATTGTTGTTGTTGTTGTTGTTGTTGTTTTTGTTGTTTTGCTCCTTTGATAATTACCGTTCCATCCATAAAGGCGTAATGGCAGTACCTAATTGCAGTAGTATTAGTATTAGTGGTGGTAGTAGTAGTAGTAGTAGTAGTAGTAGTAGTAGTAGTAGTAACAACAATAGTTATAGTAACCTTAACCGCATTACAATATAGAACTTACTTAAACATGTCCACACCCCAACTCTCTCTCTCTCTCTCTCTCTCTCTCTCTGATCGGGTGGCGTGGCAGGGCAGGGCGTGGCGCATTCGTGTCCCATCCCCGCCTCACCGCGTCGCCTCGACCTTGCCCCCCTCAGGCTCCGTTTTCTCCGCATGTGCTGGTGGCGCGGAGCTCGTGGAGGGGAGACGCAATTGGTGTGGTAATGGGCGGAAATACCGTAATGATTGTTCTGTGGGAAGGGTGTAAGAGGAGCACAGGTAGGAGGACGTGGAGTAGGAGGAGGAAAAGAGAGCGAAATGAGAGCAGGAGGTAGAGAAAATTGGTTTAAGTTTATGAGGACGCGTGCTTAGAGGAGAGAGGAATAACAGGAGGAGAAAACACATTAAAGGAAAGGTGAATGGGAGGACGTGGAGAAGGAGGAGGAAAAGAGCACGAAATGAGAGCAGGCGGTAGAGGAAATTGGTTAAGTTTATTAAAAAAGTGTTAAAAATAGGAACAGGAGAAGCAGGAAGAGAAGGAGACGGAGGAAAATAGATAATAATGAAAAGAACATAAGCAGGGAAGATGCCTACCCGTGACTGGCCGTGTATTAAAACATGCCACCTTTCATCTTTGTCCATAAATATATCTTACCTTTAAACTTCGTAATAGACTCGGCACTAACAACCTGATGGAATGATTATGTTTCTTTCATCTACCACTCTATTAGTATTTGAGAAGCTTTTTTTTTTCTATGTTTTGTTCTTATTGTGTCTAATCTTTTAAATCACTTAATAAACTCGGCACTAACAACCTAATTCCTGAGTCTGTCCAGTCATCCACCACTCTATTTGAGATCCAGTTTTTTTTTCTTTTCTTTTTTTTCACTTTTTACTGGTTAATTTCTGATTCTATTCCGGTATATTTAAAAACGAACAGTTTCTTCATTCCTCTTCCACTGATTCTTTGTTCGAGTCATTGCCACTCTAGTTGAAAACCAGTTCTCTTGTTCCTCTTCTGCTGATTACTTACCAGTCATGTGTAACACTTTATCTGAAAAAAAAAAAATTACTTCGCTTCTCTTCTTCTCACGCTCGAATCCGTCACTTCTAGCCCTGTCGTCATTACTAACCCGAAAATCTCTACCTTTGTGCCTTACCGCTTGAGTGCCTCCACCAGATCACAGGGAAGAAAGTACCTACACCCTATTGATTGATAAGCCTTTGACTGCTACAGCTTCTTCTCAGCTTGGTTTTATAGTCTTGTATAGGTATATATGAGGATAATGAAAGGCTACACTTACAGCAAAATGTGTCATGGTATATGTAATGAAGATTTTTAGAACGTAGCTCATTTTTTTGGTGACTGAAGTTGGAAAGAGTAGCTGTAAACAAAATTATATGTACCATTAGGAGTCAAAGGGTTAATAAAGAGGTTGTTTATGATAAGCTGCACCATCTAAAATGAGAGAAGGAGAGCAAAGTGACTGATGGGAAGTGAAAAGAAGAGAAAGAGGAAGAATAGAAAGATGATTGAAAGTAACGTGAAGAATGGAGATAAACTGAAAGAAAGATGTGAGAAATTAAACAAAACTGTGTCATTGGAAATATATGGAAAGGACAAAGAAAGAACGAACAGGATATGCTTATGAAAGGACAAAGGAAGGTAGAACAATAGGGAAAAGAGGAGAAAATAAAGAAAAAAGGAATAATTGAAGGCAGAATATTTGAAGTACATTAATCTGAAACAAAACAAAAACTTATTGATAGTAATAGTAATGACTGAAGCAGGATAGTAAGAGGAAGAATAGTAAAAAGGAATAAAAACATGAAGTCGAGAGAAAGAGTAAAAATTAAAAATAAAATTAAAATGAAAGACGAGTATAAGAAACTAAGCAAAAATAACGTCACTGAAAATAGGAATGGGACAAAGAAAAACAAAATAGAACAAGATATGCTTGTAAAAACGATGAAAGGGAGAGGAGGAGAAAAGAACGAGA
>NC_087179.1:13314379-13321879 GCF_035594125.1 Scylla paramamosain | reverse complement strand
TGGAGGGTCAGGCCGCCAACTCCCAAGGTCACTGTCACGTGTGTGTGTGTGTGTGTGTGTGTGTGTGTGTGTGTGTGTGTGTGTGTGTGTGTGTGTGTGTGTGTGTGTGTGTGTGTCATTCTTCATATCGTCCATCACTCAGCTGCATCCTATATTTACTTAACCTTCTCCTCTCCTCCCTTCTCAGTCCTTCACTCCACCTATTCCTACTCCACCCACTTCCTCCACTCCACTTATCTCTCTCTCCATGTCCTCCTCCTCCTCCTCCTCCACCCATTTCTCTCTCTCTCTCTCTCTCTCTCTCTCTCTCTCTCTCTCTCTCTCTCTCTCTCTCTCTCTCTCTCTCTCTCTCTCTCACCCCTCCCCCCAACAAAGCACCTCCACTTGTGCAGTAACCCACCAAACTAGCTCCCACCAGCACCACTACCTCCACCAGCCCCAACACCACCACCACCACCACCAGCGCCAACACCACCACCACCACTACCACCACCACAGCTGCCCCCCGCCAGGCCAAGAAGAGCTGCATTCCTAAGGGCGGGGTGCTGCTCCCAGGGCCTCTTGTCGCCGCGGTCACAGGGCAGGCTCTATGATTTTTATGAGCGTGTCAGTAGCGTGTCTCGTTGTGGTATTTAGAGCGGAGGGGAGGGAGGGAGATATGCAGGGGGAGGGGGTAACGTGGCAGGGTTTACGTGAGGATGTGAAGATGTAGGGATGTGGTGTTCGTGGGTGGTGGTGGTGGTGGTGGTGGTTGTGGTGGTGTTTGTTTTCTTTTTGTTTTGTTTTGTTTTCGTTTGTTTTCCATTTTTCGTTTTCTTTCTTTCTTTCTTCGCTGTTTTTGTTGTTGTTGTTGTTGTTGTTGTATTCTTCGTTTTGGCTTTCTCCATTTTCTTCTTTTTCTTCTTCGTCCTCTTCTTCTTCTTCTTCTTCTTCTTCTTCTTCTTCTTCTTCTTCTTCTTCTTCTTCTTCTTCTTCTTCTTCTTCTTCTTCTTCTTCTTCTTCTTCTTCTTCTTCTTCTTCTTCTTCTTCTTCTTCTTCTTCTTCTTCTTCTTCTTCTTCTTCTTCTTCTTCTTCTTCTTCTTCTTCTTCTTCTTCTTCTTCTTTCTCCTCCTCCTCCTCCTCCTCCTCCTCCTCCTCCTCCTCCTCCTCCTCCTCCTCCTCCTCCTCCTGCTACGCACCACCACCACCACCACCACCACCACCAGCAGACCACACCCTCACCTTACCAGCACCAACACTTCTTCATAAAGACCCCCTCTGGTCAGTCAGTCTGTCCCGCTGTTGACGAAGGGAAAGATAACACTAACTACTGAAGGAGGTTCCCTTTTAGATAATGGCATCATAAACTGTGCTAATAAACATCACTTGTATCTTGTTGCCATTATATTTTATCATACTCCGTCCTCTGTTACTACTACTACTACTACTACTACTACTACTACTACTACTACTACTGCTGCTGCTGCTGCTGCTGCTGCTGCTGCTGCTGCTGCTGTTGCTACCGTCCACTGTCCTCCTCCCTTGAGTGAATTCCTGGCATGACAAACGCGGCTTGACGAGGAGCTGGTATGATGATGATGATGATGATGATGATGATGATGTGTATCTCTCTTGTTGCCTTTTTTTACGGGATTGCAAATGAGGGACAGGATGCATAGTGGTGTTTGGCAAGTGTGTGTGTTTGTGTGTGTGCGTGTGTGTGTGTGTGTGTTTAGTTCGAGAAACACAACGTACATATGTTATCCACATACGTACGCAAATACACAAACACACAAACACAAACAAAACAAGCAAAAAACAACAACAAAAAAAAACAATCACAAGAAAACAACAAGCAAACAAACCTACGCATTTACAATCTCTTCACTCACCTACTAAAACAACAACAACATTAAGACGAAGATGACAAAAAACACACACAAAAAACGAAAAAAAAAGAAGAAAAAAAAAAGGAAGAAATTAAAACTATTCAGGCTATGATAGTGGAGGTGGAGGAGGTGGAGGCAGAGTCACGGTAGGGCAGGTGTGGAGTTAGCCAGGTGTGTAGGTCAGCCCCTCATGGCCTCCACTCACCTTTGTCAACGATATCAACATTCCAGCAGCATATTTGTCAAAAGTTGCTGGTAATTTTTTTCCCCCCTCTCTCTCTCTCTCTCTCTCTCTCTCTCTCTCTCTCTCTCTCTCTCTCTCTCTCTCTCTCTCTCTCTCTCTCTCTCTCTCTCTCTCTCTCTCTCTCTCTCCTTGTATCTTAATTTCACTGGTAGTTGTTTACGTAGTCTCTCTCTCTCTCTCTCTCTCTCTCTCTCTCTCTCTCTCTCTCTCTCTCTCTCTCTCTCTCTCTCTCTCTCTCGGGCACACCTCTCAGGACTTACCAAACCTTCATTTAAAGCCAGTTTTGGGGTTTTCTTGCGTTTCTCATACATTCTGACCCTAACGTGGTGTGTGTGTGTGTGTGTGTGTGTGTGGTCTCTCTCTCTCTCTCTCTCTCTCTCTCTCTCTCTCTCTCTCTCTCTCTCTCTCTCTCTCTCTCTCTCTCTCTGACCCAATTCTTGTTTTTCCATACTTTAAAACCGTTTTACTTATATATTCGTACTTAACTGTATTTCCATCACTTACCCACAATTACCACCACCACTACTACCACCTCTCTCTCTCTCTCTCTCTCTCTCTCTCTCTCTCTCTCTCTCTCTCTCTCTCTCTCTCTCTCTCTCTCTCTGGCCGGTAAAAGCTTTTCCTCATACACTTCCCATCTGCTCCAGGCTCGTGTTTCCTTTTTGTTGCCTCGCTGGATTAAAAACTTGACGCAGCTCGCACGTCACTTGTCTTGCTGCTGGTGGTGACGAGGTGAAGTGGGCGAGTGTTGTGTTCCCGGAGGAGGAGGAGGAGGACGCGGGGTGGGGGGGAATGAAGGAGTGGTAGTGACGAGTGTAGGAGGAGGAGGGGACAGACGGGCTTGAGCAGGGGCTAGGAGGGGGAGGTGGCAGGAGAGGAGAGCTACAGGGGCTTGGAGGGATCAGGGAGGGAGGGGGAAGGGAGGGCAGGGGAGGGGTGGTTTGCAGGGAGAGGGGTTCTTCGTAGTGGAGAAAAATGGCTAGTAAATCAGTTTCGCTTGAGTGGATACACGTGGAGGGCTGAACTAGATGACGTATCCACATATCCACCCTTCAAAAGTCTCCACATGTTTTCGTTTCTCCACCATCACCACCACCACCACCACCACCACCACTACCACTACCACTACCACTATCTACCTCTCTGTACATTCACCAGCTTACCGCCCCTTCTATTACCTCTATACTTCACAAACCACTCCTTCCTTTCACACCTGTCCCCTCCCTTCTCCCTCTCCCTCTTTCTCTCTCTCCCTCACCTTCCCCTCACCTGCGCACACTACTCGTAACACAATAAACTGACCCTACCTTTACTTCTCCTCCATAAGACCATTGTTGTGTTGTGCCCGTTACCCCATACCTCCCTACCTCACACACACATACACACACACACACACACACACGCACGCACACACACACACACACACACACACACACACACACACACACACGCGCGCGCGTTCTATATTGTGTGGGAAGCGGACAGAGAAAATTGATCCACTAAACATGCCAATCAAGTTAAGTCACGGTGTTGAAATGCTGAAACTATATCCACGAGTGGCGCGCGCACACACACACACACACACACACACACACACACACTGAATCATCTGTCTATCACATATATAAACTAATCATTCCAAATTTGTTGCTAGAAATCGTAGTTTTTGCGTCCATTACTTTTCCATATTAAGTGAGCGTTTTCTTTTTTTTTTCCAGGGGCACTTAGGAAAAAATGAGAAAACGGAGCGCTTACTGCCTCGAATTAGGACAGATTGATGAAAAGTGGGGCTCACGAAGGTTGCGACAGGTGAAGGTGTGTGTGGCGAAAACGATTAACTCATACTGTTCGAGTTGAGCATAATGTGTTGTTATTAGTGAGGGCTTGTGGCAATGCGCTTAATTAATCAGGCGAGGAGTCTTGTTAAAAGTCTGGTTTATTTTCTATTTTATATATTTATTTAATATGTTTATCTTTTTTGTTTTTTTTGTTTGTGTGTTAGTTTATTTGTTTGTTTATTACTCGTTTTTTTAAGCAATGGAGTTGTGTCCTCGGCGACGCTGCTGCCAGATGTACGCACGTTCGCGAGTACGTAGCTCTGTTGTGGCGATGCCGTGCCGCAAGCCTGGGTCTATCGTGACGACTGCGCCGTACACGTAGCCCTGTCTTGACGCACTCGTGGGTCCATCGTGCCCACGTCCCGGGACATGTCAGACAAATGTCAGAGTTATAAGCTTTGTCGTGACACACACCTGCGACGGTCATGACGGTGGCGTGATGTGTCACGATACGTCACAATAATATAATGATAACGCTGGCTACAAAATAACGATAACGTTGGCTACAAAATTCGTCGAATTCCACTAGTATTTAAGGTCGACGTTAAATTCTCGTGATGCTCCAAGAGTACGCTGCGATCGTCGAGTCGTGACGCTGGACCACGACTGTGCATCACGATAGCGCTACGCCCTTTTCCTTTGTTTGCGTCGCCCTGCTGAAAACCTTGAATCCTTATGACGTGCCTGTGTGTGTGCCAACGCTCCAAGCGAAATTAGCCCTCAGGTCGGGAGCTGAGTGACTGGCACAGACTCAGCTATCAGGCTGCCAGGGCAGAGTCAATGGGGAACCTTGAGAGAGGAGTAAGACGAATTTATGGATGGAAATGACAGGTAGGAGATATAATGATACCTGAATGATAACTTCTTGCAGCTTCTCAGGTTCTTTGTGTAGGAAAACAAACGCCACTTTCTTCATTTATGGCGAGAGATGACAGGGAGGAGATACAGTGATGCATGAACTGCCGCGTGTAGGTCAGATAACTTCTTGCAGCTTCTTGTGTTCTTTGTGTTGGAAAACAAGAGCCATTTCTTTCATTTACAGGTAGAGATGACAGGTAGGACACAGGACCATATTCTGAAACACTTCTACGCCTCAGTTCCTCTATGTTGAAAAGGCCTCAGTTAAAGCTAAACGTGTTGTTTTGAGGATGGTTTTTTTTTTTCTTTTTTTTTATATAGTTCTAGTGACATATTAACAAAATATCACCATTATGAACAGATGAAACACTCTTGAAAACCCGCCCAATTATCTCCGTGGCCTTTGAAAAATAGTCGTGGTGAGAGAGCGAGCAAAAACAGTCGTGGTGAGAGAGCAGAGCAGAACATAACAGATCAGAACAGAACAGAACAGAACAGAGCAGAACAGAACAGAACAGAACAAAGCAGAGCAGAACAGAACGTTTCAGAACACGAGCCATACAAAAATATAATAACACATCAACCGCCACGTGTAACTAAACCAAACAACAAGAGCTTCGTAACTTACATATTCACCTTGTAGGAAAACGGAAACCACAATCAACACCATCACCAGCACACTCACCACCACAATCACCTCTCCTGCTTTACCACAGACACAAGGTAGCAGCAGCAGGAACAAGCAGGCAGGGTCTAGCAGGCAGTTAAGGAGCTCCTTTCTGTAATGAGCCGGTGCGTGAGGAGTGAGGAGTGAGGAGTGAAGTGCTGGGGGCGGGCGTGTCTTGAACCCGGACCTGGCGGAGTCGTAACCTGCATGTGGGGAGGTTAATAAGTTGGGGTATCGTGGTGAGTTTCGGCTACCAGAAGCAGAGAGGGAGGATCAGTGATAACGTAAGTGGTAATAATTATTGTGAGAAGGCAGGTGTGGGTGTGTGTGTTGAGATGTGGGGAGAGAGAGAGAGATAAAGAGAGGAAGAGGGAGAGGGAAAGGGAGTGTCAGAATCAAAACTTTATTCCACTTTTTTTTTCGATCATTATTCTTTCCCCGAACTTTATTGAACGAAAGAAAGAAATGTATTGGTGTTTAATGGAGAGAGAGAGAGAGAGAGAGAGAGAGAGAGAGAGAGAGAGAGAGAGAGAGAGAGAGAGAGAGAGAGAGAGAGAGAGAGAACTTTATTTCCTATTGCAATGATTACTCTTTCCTCGTGCCAAAGAGTCTTAATGTTTAATGCAAATATCAACACTCATTCTCAAGTCAGCGAATGTTGAAATAAAAAAAAAAAAAAAAAAACTACGGCGGTAAACGTATTAAAAATTCTTATTATTTAGAAATCAAAACAAACAAACCAACAAATAAACAAATAAATGACCAAACAAAATCAAACAAGCAAACAAACAAAAAATAATTAAAAATCAACATATCAGAAGAAAAATAAGAAAAATTTGATATGCAAAAATGATATTAACAAAGCATAAACAACGATAAAATTTAATAAAAACATAAAATATACAAATTTTGACACACACACACACACACACACACACACACACACACAAGCGGGATACAGGAGTGGGGCGTGACGCTCAAATGAACACAGAGGCGAGTCGAAACAAGATCAGGTTGAGTTTCGAAGCATTTGACCGCTTTCCGACTCACCTGCCAAGGAATGTACATAACATAGTCTGCCTTTACACCCCAATCACCCCCCTCCACTTATACCTCCCCCCAAAGTTTTCTCCTCCCTCTCCACCACCCTCCACCTTGATACCTGAAAAGGGGGGTGTGGAAAGGGAGTGGGAGGGGGCGTGTCAGGTGGAGGTAAATGAATAATACGATTTGTCTTTGTTTAATTTAATGACACGTTTAATTTTGTTCTGGTTTTCTTAATCTGTGTCTACTAAAACTACTACTTATATTTGTTACTATTACTACTGGTACGTTACTGCAATTCACTTACTCTAACCTTGTATCTCTCTCTCTCTCTCTCTCTCTCTCTCTCTCTCTCTCTCTCTCTCTCTCTCTCTCTCTCTCTCTCTCTCTCTCTCTCTCTCTCTCTCTCTCTCTCTCTCTCTCTCTCTCTCTCTCTCAAACACGCCCAGTAACTTCTCTCCCCTTCACCCAATACCTTTCCTTCTATCACACCTCATTACTTCCCTTCCCTTCTCCCTCCCTTCCCCTCACACTCTCTCTCTCTCTCTCTCTCTCCCATCTCCCTTTACATATCACCCTCATCCTTCCATCTCTTTCCCTTTCTATATATTTTCTCCTTTCTTCCTCTTTCCTTTCCCTTTAGAATCTTATACATCACCCAATTCTTCCCTCTCTCCCTTCGCCTTTCCACGCCCTCCTCCTTTATCTTCCCTTTCTTCCTTCTCTTCCCCTTCCCGCACCTCCCCTGTCTGTCACCTTTCCGTCAAGTCCTGCGGTCGACGAGGCAAACATTTAGACAGAAACACACACACAGAAGGAAGGAAACTGAAGGCGTTACAGTTATCTGCTAAAATCATCACTCTCAGGCCCTTGGGATAGCCCCTGTCTCTCACGTCACCAGGTAAACGAACATTCAGGTAATTACTGGTCTTGCCTGTTACCTGTCGACATCTGGGGGTCTGTAGAGGAAAGATTAAGGAG
>NC_087179.1:13224379-13311879 GCF_035594125.1 Scylla paramamosain | reverse complement strand
TCTCTCTCTCTCTCTCTCTCTCTCTCTCTCTCTCTCTCTCTCTCTCTCTCTCTCTCTCTCTCTCTCTCTCTCCGTGGAAGGCAGAGTGGTCAGCCATAATGGTAGGGGGAGAAGGTCAGAGGTCGACCATCTTGCCACTCCCCCAGGTGCAGTATTTGGCGGGCGCCCTGGCACTGTGCCTGAGAGAGAGAGAGAGAGAGAGAGAGAGAGAGAGAGAGAGAGAGAGAGAGAGAGAGAGAGAGAGAGAGAGAGAGAGAGAGAGAGAGAAATTATTGTTTCGACAGGCCTTCATGTGTGTGTGTGTGTGTGTGTGTGTGTGTGTGTGTGTGTGTGTGTGTGTGTGTGTGTGTGTGTGTGTGTGTGTGTGTGTGTGTGTGCGCGCGCTCCGTGCACGGGAAAGGTGAGCATCTTGGCAACAGAGTGAAAGTGAAGCACACACGTATGTATGTATGTATGTATGTATGTATGTATGTACGTATGTTTGTATGTACGTGTGTGTGTGTGTGTGTGTGTGTGTGTGTGTGTGTGTGTGTGTGTGTGTGTGTGTGTGTGTGTACGAAGTTGGCACCCTGACAAATAAGCCCCCTCGTCGAGCCCCCTCTCTCTTCCCCTTCCCCCCTCTCCCTTCCTCTCCCCCTCTCCCTCCTTCCCTGCAGGCGTAACAGGGCAGCAGGAGGAGGAGGAGGAGGAGGAGGAGGAGGAGGAGGAGGAGAAAGGGTCAGCAGGTCATCTCAGAGGGAGAGAACCACTTAAGGGAGGAGGAAAGGAGGGAGGGAGGGAGGTAGAGGGAAGGAAAGGAGGAGCTGGAGGAGGAACAGAGGAAGGGAGAAATGGAAAGGGAGAAGGAGGAGGATGAATGGAAAAGAAAACAGATGAAGAAGGGGGAAGGAAGAAAGAAACGAAGAAAGGAGCTGGAGGAGGAAAAGAGGAGAGGAGAAATGGAAAGGGAGATGGAGGAGGGTGAAGGGAGGTAGGGAGAAATGGATAAGAAAACAGATGAGGAAGGGGAAGAAAAAGAGAAATTGAGAAAGGAGGGGCTAGGGGAGGGAAAGAGGAAAGAAAAAATAGAGATGGTGAAGGAGAAAGAGAGGAATGAAGGAGGAAGAAAGGAAAAAAATGGAGAAAGGGAGGGAGGAAAGGAAAAGGAGAGAGGTTAAAACACATGATAAATAGAGGGAGGTTAGGTGAATTGTTGGTATGCTTAATTCTAATGAGGCCATAGGAGGAGGAGGAGGAGGAAGAGGAGGAGGAGGAGGAGGAGGAGGAGGAGGAGGAGGAGGAGGGACAATGGAAGGAAGGAGTGAAAAAAAAGGAAAGAAATAACGAAGGGAAGAGAGATGGATGACAGTTTAATGAAGGTATAGAATATGAAATGTAGAAGAGAGGGAGAGTGAGAGAGAAAGAGGAGGAGGAAGAATGAGGAAAGGAAGGAATAGAAGAAAGGAAAAATATAACAAAAAAGAGATGGAGGAACAGTTTAATGAAGGTATGGAATTTGAAAAGTAGGAGAGAGGGAGAGATTGAAGGAAGGGAGAGAGAAGGGAGAGGAGGGATGGAAGGGGGTAGGGGGGTATCATGCCCTGGAAAGGTAAAGGCTACCCCGCCCTTCCATGACCAACCCGTTTATAGTAAAGCTTGCATCCGCTCCCCCACTAACCCCTCCCTTCCCATCCTCCCTGCCTCTCCCACTCCCCTTCGTCCCTTCCCTTGTTTTCCACTCCTTCCTTTCTCTTCTACCTTCTCTTCTTTCCTTCCTTCTTCCCCAGTTCCCTTTTTTTTTCTATCTTATTTACCTGCTTCGTTATTTTTTTCATCTTTCTACCTCCTTTTCTCTCCCGTCCTTTCTTTGTTTTTCAATCCTTCTTTTCTCTGCTACCTTCTCTTCTTTCCTTCCTTCTTCCCCACTTCCCTCTATTTTTTTTTCTGTTTTATTACCTACTTCTCTATTCTTTTCATCTTTCTCTTCTTTGTGTCTTCTTTTCTTTATTTTCTTCCTTCCTTTCTCCTTTATTTGCTTCTTTCCTTCCATCATTCGCTTCTCGCTTGCATCTGACCCCGTGTTTGCGTGTAATGTGACGCGTGTTGGCCTGAATGTGTGTGTGTGTGTGTGTGTGTGTGTGTGTGTGTGTGTGTGTGTGTGTGTGTGTGTGTGTGCGTGCGCGTGTTGGGGAAGCGTTTCTGTTTCATCTTCCCTTTTGAGGCCACACACACACACACACACACACACACACACACACACACACACACACACACACACACACACACACACAGACATTGTAAATTATATGCCTGATGTCCTTCACATGCATCGAAAAGAAGAAGGGGGAGAAGAAGAAGAAGAGGAAGAAGAAGAAGAAGAAGAAGAAGAAGAAGAAGAAGAAGAAGAAGAAGAAGAAGAAGAAGAAGGGTGAGGAAGGGGAAATTAAGAAGTAGGAGAAACAATAACAACACTAACATCAATTACTGCTACTACAACAACAACAACAACAACAACAACAACAACAACTACGACTACTACTACTACTACTACAACTATTACTACTACTACTACTACTACTACTACTACTACTACTACTACTACTATAACTACTACTACTACTACTACTACTACTACTACTACTACTACTACTTCCACCACCACAAGCAAACAAACACACACAATACACACTCATAGGTAGGTTACAATGTAGGTATAAATAGTGTACAAACATAGGTGTAGTGAGGTACGTAGGTGTAACCAGCTCATAAACACTGAAAGGCTGTTTATTATCACTACCAAATCACCTTCACACACACACACACGTACAACTCACCCTAACTTGATTACAGGTAAGAGGTGAGAGGTGCTGTGCGGCGAGGTGAGGTGAGGTGAGGTGGGGTTAGGTGGGGTTAGTCCAGCCTGGCCCTCACCTGTCACTCCGGCATGACCACCTGACGCAGCTGAAGACTTCAATGTGCCCCGGGAAATGTGACCCACTTCAACTTAAATTGACGTGCTCCTCCCTTCTCTCCGCTGCGGCTCCCTCCCTCCTCCAGGCGCCATGAGGTAAGAGGCTGCCCTGCTGGTGGTGGTGGTGGTGGTGGTGGTGGTGGTGGTGTTTATCTGGTCAAGTTACTGTGTTCCTGACGTGACACCGCTGCTCAGGTCAAAGGGTTGCTTACCTGTGTTTACCTGTGTCTCTTTGTCTCTTACTCTCTGTCTCTCTTCCTTTCTTACGTCTCTCTAATGTTTCGTGTTTATCATTTTCTTAGTGTCTCTTATCTTTGCCTCTCTAACTATTTATCGTCTTTCTTTCTTGTTTATTTTTGCTTTTTTTTTCTTTGCTTGCTTTCTTTCTTTTTTGTTTCTTTATTTCTTCTAGTTTATATGTTCTTTCTTTTCTATTATTTCCGTTCCTAACTTTCCTTCTATCTTCCAATCTTCCTTGTGTCTCTAATCTAATCTTATCTAATCTCTTTAATTTCTCTTTTTTTCTTCCTTCTTAACTTTTTTCCTTCTTTCTTTCGTTCTTCCTCTCCTATTTATGTAATTTTCCCGTGTTTATTCTTCCTTAGTTTCTCTCTCTCTCCCTTTGTAGCTCTCTCTTTTTTCCGACCTTCTTTCCTTATTTCTATCTTTCGTTCTTTATTTCTTTTTATTTATTTATTTGTTTATTTATTGTCTTTTACGTATAAAGGAGGTTAACACGAAGCTAATGAAAATAATAAATAAATAGATATCAAAATAGAATTGATGCAAGGGAGATGAAATTTATATATGTTCCTAATTGCTTAAGAAAGGGTGATTGCAAGAGCTCCCTTTTTTTTGTCCTTCTCTCCCTTTTTTGCCCTTCCTCATGAGCCACCTCTTACTTTCCTTACTAGTTGTAACACTCCATTTTTTTCCGCCTTCCTGCCCAACGCCTCCATTATTTCCTTCAACAGTAACCCCCGCATTTTTTCCCTTCCTTCCTCTCTTAATGTTTCTTATTTTCTTATTTCTTCCCCTCTCTACCTCTTCCTTTTCTCTCCTTCCTGTTTCCTCCTCCCTCCTTCCTCACAAACTTTTTTTCCTCTTTCTTTTCCTCTGTCTCTCATCATCTACACACTTTTCACCCCTTTCTTTACAAGATCTTCATATTTCCCCTTTTCTCTCTCTTTCCTCCTCCCCCTTCGCCTTTTTTCCCTTTTTCCCTTCTTCCTAACGTCTCTCTCTCTCTCTCCTCTCTCTCTCCTCTCTCTCTCCTCTCTCTCTCTCTCTCTCTTCTCTCTCTCTCTCTCTCTCTCTCTCTCTCTCTCTCTCTGATTTGCTTTCCACCATCACTTCCATCACTAACTCTCCCTTCCCTTTCTCTCAACACCCCCTTCATTCCCTCTCCCTTCTCGTCACCTCACCAACCTGTTTTATTTATTCATTTATTTATCTAGTTTTCCAGCAATTCCTTCACTCTCCCTTCCCTCATAAGCCCCCGACCACCTCTCTCTTTCCTTTCTCTCCCTTCTCCCCCTCTCCCGTCCCGACCTCTTTCCTCCCTCCCGTCCGTGAATGCACTCTTGCTCTGGTGAATCTGGTCGGCTCTCTCAGTTCGCTCCGAGGGGGTGAGTGGAGGGGAGGCCGCAGCTGGAGTATATAGGCCGCCCGGGGAGTGATGATGGACGCGTCTGTGCTTTCACTGGAATAAATTAGCGCGGCGTATGTTGATGTGTTACCGCTCGCCCGCCCTCTTGCAGTGAACGGGAATTTCCTCGCTGATGACTCTCCTGTTCTCCTCTACTGGGGGTTCCTCAGGGCCTCGTGGGAAAGTGTTAATTATTGTACTCGCTCGCTCGCTTGTTCATTTGCTCGCTTTCGGCTGCTGCGTTGTGTTGTGTTGTGTTGATACGGTTAGTTTAGATTTGCTGGGTGTTCGGTGTTTTTTGTTTTTTTTTTTTCCTACTTTCATTTCTCTTACTGCAATGTGTGTGGGCTCTTTTTTTTTTTTTAGTTTCGGAAGGAATAAAGAAATTGTTATTATTTTAAGTCTTATGTTTCGTTGTGGGAAGGTTTTAAATATTTTTTGTTCCTCTTTTTTTTTTTTTACTATCTTCCTTTTATATATATTCATTGGATTTATGCTTTGTTTGTTATTTTTTTTTTCTCCCCCTATCAGAGCCTCCAGGGAAACCTTTATTGAAAACGACCTTCTTTTTTTTTTTGAGAAGCTTAGTTCTTTTTACCTTTTTTTTCTGAGATGCGAGGTTCATTTGTTGTTGTTGTTGTTGTTGTTGTTGTTGTTGTTGTTGTTGCTGTTGTCTCTTCTTCTTCTTCTTTTCTCCCGCCACCCGTGTTGAGGCCGGCACTAACTAACAGACCTTCAGCGGAATGTGTGGGTGGGTAGCAGTGGCGCCAATGAGCAGCACGAGAGTCCTCCTACCACGCAGCATGACCTCTTTGGCGCGTGAAGGCCCATAAGGAGAGAGTCACTGGCGCCACCAAGAGAGTCGCCCCCTAGACGGCCCTCGGCTCAGGAGAAATGCAAAGTGTAGCGCATCTCCCCTGGCCACTACTCTGGTATTCGTGTGTGTGTGTGTGTGTGTGTGTGTGTGTGTGTGTGTGTGTGTGTGTGTGTGTGTGTGTGTGTGTGTGTGTGTGTGTGTGTGTGTGTATCGACCCTAGCCTCAAAAAAGTTAATGCGTTTTCTCCACCTTTTTTAACGAGTTCTAGTGGAAGTTACGTTTTCACTGGTTTTTTTTTCTCTCTTTTTTTTATGATTTTAGCGATGGTTTATAACAAGGATTCGGTACTTATAAATTAAAGGAGAAAAAAAAAACCGACCAATTATGTCTGTCGCCTCTGAGAATAGTCGTAAAGGAACCGTTTGTAATAAAACTAGGCTAAATCTGATGAGTGACAGCGTGCAGGCATCCACGGAAAACACTTAAGCACACAGCACTCCCAGAAACTTGAAAGGCTCTCGAGGTCATCTCTGGTCAACCCAACACACAAGAACTAAGCTTGTACACGAGGAAAATGAGTACCCGGAGAGCTGTCATTAGCTTAGGTTCTCCGTATACGAATGCAATCAACTCTTACAACTTTTACTGGCTTACAAGAGGGCTGGGAGTAACACGTGCCGCGGCTGAGGCTGAGAGAGATACGGCCGTGGTGATAGTGCCCATTAAACTCGCCGCGGGGGCTGGTGAGGCTGGTAAGCGGCCTCCTATACCACGGCAAGACAAGGCAAGGCAAGGCAAGGCAAGGCACCGCACCGCACCGCACCGCGAGGTCATTTGTTACATGCCGTCCGCGCCTCGCTGCCGCCCGCTGACCCTCCCGCCCTCCCGCCATCCGCCTTGGTGATCTTGACCGCCGCGGTGGCCTTCCTTCCCGCTGCCACACACAGTCAATAGGAAGGAAACTTGGCATCGTTTTCCTGCACCTGTTTTCGTTTTGGCCTCCCCAATACTTCACATTTACCCGAAAAAATGTTAAGATTATGAAAAACACGAGAACGAACAGTAAGTACGCTACAGAAAGAGACAAGATAGTAAAGAACAAGATAATATACAATACACTTGTCAAAGAAGAAAGAGAAACTGAAACAATGCACATACGTAGCCTCGCCATGGAGCAACTTGAGCTAATTTGAATACGGGCAGATGGATGTATGCCTACCTAGTCTGGGCTCATTATACCTTATCACACTGGAGCCATTAACATACGAGCCCAGCCTTGCTAAGCATGAAGGATGGCCGAAGGCTTGTTAGTTATTGCTACAAGTCTGGGAGGCGGTCGTGGCGCTCTCTCTCTCTCTCTCTCTCTCTCTCTCTCTCTCTCTCTCTCTCTCTCTCTCTCTCTCTCTCTCTCTCTCTCTCTCTCAAATGCGACCGTGCATGTTACAAGTAAGGGCAGAGAGTGGCAGCTTGCACGCGCTTCCAGGCAAGAAATTATGCAGAATAATGATTATGTACCTCTTCTTTTGGACGTTTCTTACACCTGCTGCCCTCACTGCCTGACCTCCATCGCCTTTTCTTTTTTTTTTTTTTTCTCGTTTCCTCCCTAATCCTCCTTACCTCCCCTTTTCTCCCAACCCTATTTCTCTTACCTACCGTCTCACTTGCAGTTCCCTCATCATTTCACAGATCTAGTTACGTAAGAGACGCTGGATAGTGGTAGTGTTCGTGGAAGCAAGTGTGCCATTAATCATTTCCCCGCTACCTCACCACATCTTGGCCAAATTGCAGGCTAGCGTCGTAAATTCTTAAGTCACTCCTTCATTATCGTACGTTTTCTATCAGGAACCCAGAGCGAGACAGGCGTAGCTAAATAAATTCGTTTTCTGTATCTCTCTCTCTCTCTCTCTCTCTCTCTCTCTCTCTCTCTCAGATGATGGACAATGAACTGGTATGGCTGAACAAGCAGTAGTTAGCTGAGTGGTAGTGATGAGAGAGAGAGAGAGAGAGAGAGAGGTTGGTGAAATGCCGCTCTTTCATTATCCCCCCCCACCTAGTAATGATTTGCGGCTACTTCTGCTTCTAGTGAGAGGCTGTGATTGTTGTCTAAGCTAACTTGTTCTTTTCCCTTTGCCCGGAGCCCTCAATGCACTCTCAGCCCTTTCCTTCACTCTTCTTTCTTCCTTGTATTTGTCATCCTTCTCTCCCACCTCTTCCTCCCTTTTCTGTCCCTTTCTCCGCTTCTTTCTTCACTATTCCTTTATTCATGCAGTTCCTTCGTCTTATCTCCTTCGCAGTATTAGTTGTTATTCTCTCTCTCTCTCTCTCTCTCTCTCTCTCTCTCTCTCTCTCTCTCTCTCTCTCTCTCTCTCTCTCTCTCTCTCTCTCTCTCTCTCTCTTCCTTCTTTTCTTTTTTCTGTCCCATTTTCCTTTTCTTCGACCCTTCACCCTTCCTTCCATTCTTCCAGTTTCTTCTCATATCCTTTCCTTTTTACTACTGTATTATTCTTCCCTCCATCCCTCCTTCCTTCTTACATTTCCCTTTTTTTTTTTTTTCTATCTCCCTTCATCTGACAGAACTCCTTCTCTCTACATCTTGCTGTCAAATTACCTCTAAAAGTCATTAAAAGTTTTATGCATCACTTTTTGCAACCACAGACTTTTTTTGCTCACTCTTTTTGTTGAAAGGTTTTACATGCACCGCTCCTGATGCCTGTACCTAGTAATGCCTTCCGGTTTCCAGTTTATCACTAACCATGCATGCTGTCATCTAATCCTCTCATCCTCCCTCTCATTTATCCTAACACTCCATCCTCCAATTTCACTAGTCTTAATCATATTTTTATCATCATTATCAGTTTGAAAGTGTACACGCAGACTTTTCCCCTTCACGGCAATCCACACCTGCCTCACCTACTCGCCTGTCCAGTGGTTTCATTTGGCCATAACCTGAAAACAACCTCCCCTCACTGCAGGCCATATAGTCGCTACACCAGGCCTCACACCCCCTCCAAGATTAATACCAACAGCTAGTACACCAGTCCCCAAAGAATAGGTCACCACACCAGTCCTCACACTCACCAAAGTATAACACAAACACAGTACTGGTAGTGTATTAGTTTTATAGCTTTTTGAACGGATATGAAACAAAAATGCAGAAGAAGAGCAGGGTCTCATGAATCCCAGGTCAGGATACCACATGGGGGGGGGGAGTACAGAATGCTCACAAAAAAAAAAAAAAATGCCACAAATAATGTATAAAAATACTTCATAATTAGTAAAAGATTCATGATATCGCAGTCGTCACACCAACGCTGCTTTTTCTGCTGCTGGAAGGTGTAGCAAGTGTGACTGTACACACACACACACACACACACACACACACACACACACACACACACACACACACACACACACACACACACACACACACACATATTCATCATTACACATACCCTGGTGCTGCCAAAAAAGATCACATGTATGACAATACAAAATAATGCCCATTTCTTGTGCCTCTATAACACCTTGGCACCCTTCCAGCAACCAACACCAATGTACCACCTTCCTGAATGCCCCACAGTGGCCACCCAGCATTACATTACATTTCTCTTGGACAGATATTTTAATTACGTATATTATGAGACATTTTTACAGAGCACTTGATAATATTTTACTTTGGAATGTGAGATAAATCTTATTGTATTATATTGATAAATGTGCCTAAGCTTCCACTGGTGTTGTGTCAGTACAGTGCAAGGTACTTGGCTTCCAGTGGTGCACAAAGATGACACAACAGGTCATTTCAAGACTGTATACTCATTATGTACATACAATGAAGTAGTGTATTCAAGAACAAATCTGTGATGTTCAAAGCACCACTTCAGAAGGTCCTTTGATCTCACCATCTGAATACACTGCTTCCCTATCACCTGACCACTTCATGTCCTTCCTGTGGTCCACCTCCATAACTCTGATAAACTACTTTCACTCTTCAAATGCATTGCACAAGTCTGGGACACTGTTAAGTGGATAAAAGTTCATGAGCTGCACTCAAGATCATTATTCTGCCACAAGGCAGACATTAACTAAATTAGCTACAGCTGGAATAGTCAAAGCATCCATCCCTCTGAATCCTTACACACATGACACATCCTTCCTTCCTCCCTGACAGTGTGCATGCATCAAGAGACAAGGTGGTGCCTGACATCTGCCAGGTCTTGGCACAAACAGACTGGCACAAAAGTGTTCTCCTCCTTACTGATATATAATTCTGTTCAAGATGGCTGATCAACAAACATAAATTGTCAAGTAATTGTCTCACCATTTCTGAATGACCAACATTTACACAAGTGCTATGTTCCTACTGTTCATTATATATTTGCTATATGGTCTATGACATCATGTTATCCCTGCTTGCAAATAATGATCCAGTATTTAATAACTTACTGGATGCTGTACAGCAATGAGTGATTAAAATACATTACTCTGAGAGTATAATGCCATGCAAATAGGTAAGAAGTATCAATTGAATGATTCACACGGAGAAAGAGATTGGAAGAGTGTAGGATCATAAGTCTCAAGACACTTGACTATAAACAGCAGGTGATGAACTCAGCATAAGAGGCTTGAAATATGCAGTGGTTTGGCTAACAACAAGGAATACACTGTGAGCTCTAGTCTTTCATTACCAGTCTGACATTTGACTGCATATTTATTCAATGTTAATTGTGTTTCCTGGCTGTAGTAAGTTGGCTTTTCTCGTATTCACCAAACGAGTCATGCAAACAGCCTCCTGTGGTGCACACTCACTCCCTGGGCTCCTCCTTGATGGGGGGGCTGGAGAGGCTGTCTAACTGGCCAACACTCTGGACGGGCTGGGCCTGGGGACCCATGGGGCCTGGAACTTGGGCCTCCTGCTCCACAGGTCCTGGAAAGTCTGACTGTTGGGACTGTGGCATCGGTAAATGAGGCGTCCCCACCATCTGATGCAGCTGAGGGGAAGGCTGAAGCTCATGTAGCTGAGGAGAGACTTGAGTTGTATCAGTTCCCTCAGGCCTCTCCTGCTGCTGCTGCTGCTGCTGTACTGGAGGAAAGTGCTCATGATCAGGGTGCTGGGGCAGGTGCTGCTGTTCTGGTAAAACCTGCTGCTGCTGCTGTTGTGGTTGCATTTGTGCTGGAAGCTGTTGGGGTTGTTGAACAGCTGCCTCCTGGCTGCCAAGCTGCTGCTGTGGTTGCTGTTGAGGTGCCACGGGTGGAGTGTCAGACTGCTGCTGGTCACCATTTGGAAATGCAGCAAAATACCTGTCATAATTGAATGGCCGAGTACCGCTGTGCCGCCGCTGGTGCTGCACAAGGCCATCTTTGGAGGTGAATGCCTCGCCACATATGTTACATATGTTGTGCCAGTAGGCAGCCTCCCCTCCTCCAGTGTGCTTGAGGCGGTGATAATCCAGACTGGCTCGCACTGAGAAAGTTGCGCCACATAACTCACACGGGAACGGCCGGTCACCAGAGTGCTTGCGCTTGTGCACCATGAGAGTGTTCATCTTGGGGAAGGTTTCTCCACACTCCCCACATGTATAAGGGCTCTCGCTATCCTCCCCCGCCACGCCTCGAGCCCGCTTCTCTGCACTGAGGTTGTCACTGAGGGCATAGGCCGCCTCCCACTCATCACTGTCATACCGGCGCTTGCAAACGTGCTTGCGTTTGTGGCGTTGGAGGTTGCTGCTGTTCATGAAGGAGGAGTCACACTCATCACACTTGAAGGGTCGCTCACCGGTGTGCTTGCGGTAGTGCATGTCCAGTTGGCTCTTCTTGGGGTATGCAGTGCCACACACCTGGCACTTGTACACATTCTTGAAGTTGTGGTCCTTCTTGTGCATGTCAAGAACCACCTTGAAGGGGAAATCCTTGCCACACACATCACACTGGTGGAGTGTAGCCCCACCTGGCTGCTTACTGGTGGAGGCACCCGTTGTCCGAGACATCTTGCCTGCCCTAGACATCTATCTGCAGCTCAGTGTTGGCTGGGGATGGGAGCAGCAGCCATGCTTATCCTGCCAAAATAGAGGCCAGTTAAGATGGATCAAGGACAAAAGAGAAGAGAAAAGTGGTAAAACAATTTTAAAACACTGATGCAATCCCTACAAGCTAATGAGAAGTGTGGTGAGGTGCAATTAAACACATCTTTGCTGAATTTTCAAGATGCCTTCCTTCATATAAAAATAAATGGAAAAGATTATTTTTTAGCTATCTATTAAGCAAAATATTCAACTAGCATAAATTTAAACCTAATATTACAATAACCTACACAACAACCAGTCAGAATAGATTATTGACAAGAATAAACTAGGTAATTAGGTTAATATTAATCAATAGGAAGCATTAGAACAAGATTAGACAAGTTTATGAATAGCTGATAGACACAGATATGCATGTTTTGTACAAGGACAGTTTACTTTACCTTGTGTTCAGCCATTCAACATGAACCAATAACACATCCTAAGATATTTTTGGAGTAACATTCCTCATCTTTCCTCCACGTTATTACCAGTCATGCAACCTTTTCCCACCCATCACGTGACCTCTATCCCCCTCTTTTTTTTTAAACTTCTTGACTCCTTATATTACTTTTTTTTTTTTTTCTCATAACTAGAATGACCGGTAAGTGCCAGCAGGTGCAGGTGTAAAAATTCTAGTAATTCCTGATGAACTGACAAGACCACCACCACCATTCCGTCAGAGACATACGAAACTCCACTTCCTTGAGATACGAGGAATCTTTCATGATGGAGTTTCCCATAGACCCATTAGCTACCTGTATAGAGGGACCATATCCTGAAACACTTCTAGCCGCACCTCCACTATTCAAAAGACCGTAATGAAGAGACACGGATCTTTAATGGTCTTTTTTTTACGGTTCCAGTGGTAGATTGACAAGACTTCCACATCATGAACAGGAGAAACAGTCTTAAGAACCCGGCTAATCTTATCTGTGGCTTTTGAAAATAATAATGGTGAGAGAGCAAAGGGATTCTGAATATGGGCCGCCAACTCCTCCATTCCCTGCCCTCCCGAGGCCGCCTCACGCCCCTCGCCTCACCTGTGCTAAGGACCAGGCCGGGAGGGGAAGTGTCCTCATGCCCCCTGTTGGCTAAAGGGCATGGTATTGGGTGTGATGATAAGACATTAGGGGTTCTGTGCCGAGGCCATTTTGTTGTGGTGGGGTTGAGGGCAGCCGCGGCCCAGCTGACTTCTTAAGAGAGAAAATGTTGTATTGCTATGGCTAACTAAAGGAAAATTGGGTGTTTTTCTGCCTTGGGTTACGCTGGTTTGAATGAAGATGAACTTGGGAGAAAATTAACTTGATGGTACGTAACCTCTCTTAAGATGATACCCTTGATGTGATTTGTCATTATGCGTGTGCTTGGAAATTTGTAAAAGACGAACTAAAAATGTGGTGTTATCTTTCTAAGGATAACCCCGATGTGATTTGCTATAATGTGTGTCTGGATGAGGATAAATCTTCAGAGTATCTCCTTGGCTCCTGTTCTTCAAGTTTTCAATTTTCCAGTAGCATATTGTAGTTTGAGGACTTTAAGTAATCTCTCTCTCTCTCTCTCTCTCTCTCTCTCTCTCTCTCTCTCTCTCTCTCTCTCTCTGAAAACAAAGTCTCTCTCTCTCTCTCTCTCTCTCTCTCTCTCTCTCTCTGAAAACAAAGTCTCTCTCTCTCTCTCTCTCTCTCTCTCTCTCTCTCTCTCTCTCTCTCTCTCTCTCTCTCTCTCTCTCTCTCTCTCTCTCTCTCTCTCTCTCTCTCTCTCTCTCCTTGCTGTACATCTCATTTATCTAGTTCACTGGCTTAATGCAATAACTTAATAGGAAAACACTCACTCAGATCATTATAACCTTAACGAACTCAATCACCTTTTTTTTCTTTTTCTTTTTTTTTCTGATGTACATCACTTTGTTTATTTAATTCCATGGTTTAATGTAGTGACCGGTTATCTTAGAAACTGTTTCCATATTACAATTTTATATTATTTCAGCTTTTTTTTTTTTATGAACTTGTTTCCTGTTTCACTGCCATGAATTCAGGTTAATTAATGAAGCGTCTTTGAGTATCTTTAACAAGCCAATTAGGTAGTTGTGGCTCTTTCTACTGCCGCCTTTGGGATAGTGGAAGCAGTTAAACAAGCAGTGTAATTTGATATTCGTTTGCACATTCGCTTACATAGAATTGCCTCGGTCAGAATTAAACCTACAGTATTACATCGATAAGTGTGACTAATAGCATGCACGTGGAATATACACATAAATTACAGGATCTTTGTATTTCTTGGAAGAAATAATTGTGTTGCCAAACTACCAATTTAGTATTTCCTGCAATTAAGAAGTTCTTTTTTATTATATATTACTGATAACTCTTGTTAAACTACTACTTTAACAATTCCACCAGTAGCAATTACTTATTAGTTAACTACCTATAGCGTAATTAGGTAATTAACAAGTCGCATCACTGAGCAAGATTAAAACGATGTGTAATCCACATGAGTGCATCAAATGGAGAGGAGGGCAGGTGCGTGTTTACCTGTTTCATTAATTAGAGCATGTGATGGGGAGCCACGCACAGGTGAACCACTCGTCCGGTAATGCGGTGGGACCCTCATTAAGATAGGTAAATATGTGATCTGTTTAAATCAATCACCACACCTTAAACACCCCTCAAATATCCAATGTCACGTATCTATCTGACCTAGCTAGTGCAATGACCCTCTAATGGAGATGTAATAAGTAAGTTTCAGGCTGAAGCTGGAGTCACACACGCCTCTCGGATATTGTGTTTAGGAGTTCATGTTTCCCGCCCATCCAGGAATGCTTATCATTCCCCGTCACTCATAGCAGGGGCGAGGGCAAGGCTGGGTGGTAACACGGACAGGAAGAGAGACCAACCACCTCAGCACAGGAAGAGGGGGAATGTTAAGCCATGGTCCAGTGACTTGATTACCTCCTCACAGGTGTTCAGGAGGGCGTGGCGACCGCTCCTTCCCTCCCACCTGTGCTAACCAAGACACTGTTAGCTGGTAATGGGGAAAGAATACATCGTAGCAAGCAATGTGGAAAGATAGCTTAACCAAGGCGGTGTTAACAAGGAATATGGGAAGAAAACAACGTAATTAGGACAGTGTTAGCAAGCGTTATGTAGAAATAAGATATAAGCAGTTATTAAATAGTGCACCAGGCAGAGAAAACATAAATCACTGCAGCAATGAACAAGTAGAGAAAAGGAAATTTACTTTAACTGGGACACAAGAAAAGCTCTGAAGGCAAGACCACCAGCACAGCAACACCAACAAGCATTTGAAGACAGGAACTGATACATACCCAGTAACCCGTCCACCAACCCTACATGATCTGGCTTGTTATCTAAAGTGCTGTCCGTATCAGTGTTATCATCCAGCGCCCCTCACCATCACGCCGGCAGCATGTCTGAGGACGAGGCAGCAGCCGGCATGGCACCCACCGAGCAGAAGAATTACTTGGGGTTTGACTTTAGCACCCAACAGGTAAGTCACTACGGGCACCAGACCGTATTTGACTGGTGACTCATGCCTTCATCTTCCTCTGTCTTGTCTTTGTGTGTTTTAGTCTCCGTGCTACAAAATAAGGGTTGCAAAGATGAGCCATCCTAGCTGTGTTTGAGGTGGGCAAGGTTAGGTTGGGATAGCTTAAATAAATAAGATAAATTTTCGGTAAATTTATAGTTTAAGCCAATGTCCCCAATCTCTACCCACGGCCCACGGCGTTATTATTAATTTCCGACAAGTAGTGTAATCATTAGAAATTATGTTAATAGTGAGAACAAAATGAGGTAGGTTATTACCACGTAGTGTGTAATGGCTTAAACTATAATAAAACCCTAACCTAACCTAACCTAACAACTGAAGTTCAGGCAACAATACACCATTTATGTTTACCTGTGGACTTAGAAAAAGTTGAGAGCGCTGTGCATTCCCAGGCCTATTGTGGCGTTATTATTAATTTCCGACAAGTAGTGTAATCATTAGAAATTATGTGAATAGTGAGAAGAACAAAATGAGGTAGGTTATTACCATGTAGTGTGTAATGGCTTAAACTATAATAAAACCAAATTTTCAGTCATATCTTTCTAATTCCAGAACTGAATTAGGATAAATATTGCATGTCCATCCAAGACCTAGGTTAGGTTAGGTTTAGATACATTAAGCTAATTAATTTCATTACTAATCCCTTCATTGTTTAGATTATGATGAAAAAAGAAGAGTATCAAATTTTTTGCCCAGAAATAAATAGTCACTGTCTTGAAATTAGCAGGCTGGAGTTATTTCCATAAAACTCTTAAACTATTATGCTAAATTACTTTATTCTGATAGATATCAGTGTATTTTAAATTGGTATGATTCCAGCAGATACACAAATTTTTCTTCCTCACTCCCTGCTGCAGGTGAAGGCCATTGTGGTGAATAATGCCCAGGAGGTGCTGCAGGAGGCTGCCGTGCAGTTTGACAATGACCTGCCAGAGTACAGGTAATGTGTGGATCGTGTGACCTTCTTTGGATGGATAGGAGATAGTAGTGAGGGTGACAGCAGGGTGTGTTGATGAAGATGACAGTAGGATGTATTATGTAATGCTCTGCTACCTGCCATCCCTTCCTTTGGGTCAGTTACTTATTACAAAATCCAATAACATACCAATGGAAAAGAACGTCCCTTGAATGCCTCTCTTACTCACATCCTCCCTACGTTGAAACTCTTGTGTCCCTCCCTCTAACAGGACACATGGTGGGGTGCATGTGAGGGGTGACCAGGACTGCACCGTCACAGCCCCCACCATCATGTGGGTGAAGGCGCTGGACATGCTCATGGACAAGCTAAGGGTGGCCGGGGCAGACTTCTCAACTATTGCTGCCATCTCGGGTACTGCCCAGGTAAAGATCTGTGTTGAATTGTGTGTGCGTCAAATATTAAGCCTACAGATAACATTGTGACACTAAAGTTGTTATAGTTGTGTATTTATTAAGTGAATGATATGAAGTGGAGATGAAAAGGACTGTTGTACCCTTGTCTTGCATTGTTCACTGATGTTTCTCATAGGTATTAGTGGATGTAACAAATAATGTTGACTTGAAAATTGACTCTGTGGAAGAAATATTAGCAGTGACTTAAATGGTAAATGTCTGCATATAACAAACATTTAATAGATCACTCATTGTCTATATGTACAAGTATGTCTTAATTCAGGTGTTTGTAGTTTTATATTGTAATACACAGTCATTAGTCAAGTAACTCACCTCACTCACTCCCACTGTGCTTAGTGTTTTCTCCAATTTGTAATGTCTTTGATTTGCTAATTCTTATCAATTGTCAGGTGTTTTGCCAGCACTTTTGTTTTCAGTCAACCAACAGACTTACATTAAGGGAAAACATAAAACATTGTAATTACAAATGCAAAAGATTACTGGACTTTTGACCACATTAGTATGTATCATCATTTCATACATGTAATCTGACGGGTGTGTGTGTGTGTGTGTGTGTATGTGTGTGTGTGTGTATGGCAGCAACATGGGAGTGTATACTGGCGGACAGGAGCAGCCAAGACCTTAGAGGACCTGCAACCAGACCGCTTCCTCCATGAACAGCTGGTCCTTTCCTTCAGTGTGAGTGACAGTCCCATCTGGATGGACTCCTCCACCTCTGAGCAGTGTGACATGCTGGAGGAGGCAGTTGGGGGACCACAGGTGAGATGGGGAAGGAAAAAGAAGCAGAATAAAAAAAAAATCGGAGAGAATGGGAATGTTGCTACATATACATCCACTGTTATAAAAATCTGAGGTCTGTCCCAGTACCATAAAGCTCCCAGCTGTGGGATATACACTTGTCAAGTAGAAATATTGCTTTATCATTTGTGTTTGAGTGTCTTGGAATGGAATGAAGCTCCACAGACTATGCTGCCATCTAGATGTCCCCATCACATATTGCTATTTTTCCCTCTCCTTTCTAGAAACTTGCCGATCTCACTGGATCGCGGGCATACAAGAGGTTTACGGGTCCACAGATTGCCAAGATATACCAGAAGCGCAAGGAGGCATACAATAATACAGAGGTAGACAAGTGTGACTTTTGAAACAGTAGTATAATTTATTTTGTTTGATTCAATGTAGTGTGCATTTTTTGTTGTCACCTCTTAATGGGATACTAGTTGATGTGTTTAGTGTACCTTGTAGTCACCACAAGCTGAAAACAGTATCAAGTAAAAATACAGATACCTAACACTGTCACACTGCATCAACACTAACACCACATCATCCCACCACCACCACTACCACCACCACCACCCTAAGCATCCTGCCTTTCCCCATTCCCAAGAGGATCTCCCTGGTGAGCAGCTTTGCATGCTCCCTGCTCTTGGGCTCCTACGCACCCATCGACTTTGCTGACGGCTCGGGGATGAACCTGCTGGACATCAAGACTAAGACCTGGTCCCAGCCTTGCCTTGATGTGAGTAGCAGTATTTCATTCATTGCATTGATAAAGTTGTCTTAACATTTTGTTGTTTCCCCTATAGTTAGGGGTTGGTGTCATGAATGAGTCTTCTCCAGTTGTTTTTGTCCCTTGCATCTTCCTCTGTGACGGACTCCCGTCCTTTTACAGTTCTATCACAATATCATCTCTCCATCTCACTCTCTGTCTTCCTCTCAAACTTCATCCCTCAACTTGTTTTCTTCAGGCACTTTAATTCATTCCTAGTTTTCTCTTCTTACTACATGACCAAACCATCTCATTTTTTTATGAACTTATCACTTACATAATGCATTCCACTCCTGCTTTCCTCATTTCTCCCATAAAGTGTGAGCATGTAATTTGATATGTTGTGTAATATGTTCTTCCACAAAGTCATTTTAGTTACATTCCTCTTAAATATTTTCATAACTTTATGCATAATTATCTGACATAACCAACATTTTAATTACTCAAGCTGTCTATATAGTCACACTTGTAACATCCTCCTTATCCTCCATTCATCCACAACCTTCCTTCTAAATTGTTCTCCCTCTTCACCAGGCTTGTGCACCCGGTCTGGCAGAGAAGCTGGGAACTCCTGTTGCTGCTGCAGAACGTGTTGGTGTGGTGTCAGGCTACTTTGTGGATCGGTACAGCTTCAACCCAGAATGCGCAGTTGTGGCCTTTACTGGAGACAATCCTGCTTCCCTTGCTGGTCAGTGGGGAGGAAAAAGAAGGAAAGGGCAAGCCAGACAATTAGGGGAAGGGAGTGTTATAAATCTATATATACACTAGGCCAGCAGTCCCACTTAGGAGGGGACCTCCTTAGCCTCATTGAATCCTGGTGGAAAGGGACACTCTCATGGACTACTGTACTATACACCAACAAAGAAAAATTAGCTGGGGACACCGAAATTAAATGGATCATGTGGCATTAAAGATCAAGGACTAAATGCATGAACTATGTTAACTAGTGTCAAAGCCATTCTGTCAGCCAGCTGTTGTTCAAGCTTCTAGTTGAGCTTCTTGAAGTCTACTGACCAGACAGGCTTTTGTGTGATCCAAGTGATTTCCTCCTTTTAAGTTCATTATTTTTCAGGTGCAAGTGTTAATGATTAGCAGTGATGTAACAATATATGTTATAAAAAGTTAGTGCTTGAATAGAATAATTACCTCATGTTTCTCAGAAAACACATGGGTCATGAATTTGCATTGTAATTGAAATCTCCTCAAGTTAGTCTCTTTAAAGGATGTGACCATAATGTATTGCCTTCTCTTCCTGGCAGGCATGTGTGTTGGGAAGGGTGACCTGGTGGTGAGTCTGGGCACCAGTGACACCCTCATCCTGTGGCCTAGTGACCCGCCGCTCCCACAGCTGGAGGGCCACGTGCTTGTCAACCCTGTGGACAGCGACTCTTACATGGTGCTCTTGTGGTATGTTGTGGTGGTGGCCATGTTTTTGTGGCATTATAATTTACTGCATTATTTTCTTACCTTTTCTACCAGGGGCTGATGTGGCCAAGAGCATGAATGGTGTGTATGATTGTGTGATGCTTTGTCTGGACCGCCCCATGTGATTGCCATCCTGGTATACAGATGGATAGATTTTCTTGTTAATTGTGGCTAAGATACAGTTTGTAATGCCATGAATGTATTTAAGTTTATCCAAGTCCTTTCCATTTGGTATAATTTCACCCATAGACTACATAAGGAACATCCATCAAATTAAGACTAATAATCCAATAAAATATCAAAAAAACTAGTTTATACTTAAACTAAACCCAGGACTTTGTTAATGATGGAGTGATTCTATGTCTTAGTTTTTTCTCGCATCCTGTCATCTCTTTCCTCAGCCACATGCACTCTTTTTGCCCACACAGCTTCAAGAACGGCTCATTTACAAGAGAGAGGATCCGTGATGAGAGTGCTGACGGCTCGTGGGACATCTTCAACGAGCTCCTGGACATGACGCCTCGAGGGAACTTTGGCAACATGGGTAAGGTTGTGACTGCTCCATTCTTAATCTGGTTCATATTGATTTTCCGTTCCTTCCTTCCATTTTTTGTTTTCTCGAAGTTTTATTTTGACAGATTTTCTTCCTTTGCTTACATCTTTGCATTTCACCTCTCCCTCTTTATCCATTTCGTTTTTGTCCCATTTTTTCATTTGGATTTCTTTCTTACAGCATGTCTACTTGTCTTTGCATTTTCATCTCTCATCCCCAGCTGTATCTATTTCCCATGTCTGTTCCATTAAGTAGGTGCCATTATTGCACCTCCCAACATTGTCACCAAAACATACCCAATCATTGAAAGTGTGAGGCAGATATGTGATAGTGGCTCAAATTTTCTGTGGGTGGTGTGTAAATATGCATGAAGAACTATTTTACTGTTTTCAAGTCCTAATGCATTGCTTCTTCAGCTTAAAGTTAGATTTTTACTCTATTTATTATTTATTTATTTTATTTATTTATTTATTTATTTTTTTGTGTAAATATTTCAGGTATATAGATTCAGCTCATTCTTTCACCATTTCACATTACACTAGCTGTTACCTTAGAATTATCATGTCTCCTGCTTCTCATCACTGTTGCCTTCCTCTTAAACCCTGAGGTAAACACAACTTTGGTGCCTTTGTGCAGGAATGTACTACCACCTGAAGGAGATCATCCCAGAGCTGGAGGGAGTGTTTCGCTTCAATAAGGCTGGGGAAGCAGTAGGGAGGTTTGCCAGCAGGGAAGTGGAGGTGCGGGCTGTGGTGGAGTCACAGTTCATTGCCAAGAGGATGTATGCAGAAAAGCTTGGATATAGTGTTGGTGAGATTTTATTTCCTAGGCATGCTGGTGTTATAATAGCCTCTGTTCCCCAGCTCGTCAGTTCTGTTTATTTATGGTTTATTGAATTTCCTGTGATCTTTTGTACAGAAAATCTTGACACATTGCTTGGTTAAGATTTATTTAAGCCAGTTAAAGCAAAAAATTCACAAATGTTATTTTCATTGGTGCCATTCTGTGGTGCAGGTGGCGAAGGGCGGCGGGTGCTGGCAACAGGAGGCGCCTCAGGGAACACCTCTATCTTGCAGGTGTTGGCAGATGTGTTCAGCTGTCCTGTCTACACTATGGTCAGTATCACTTCATTTTCTTGGCTTTTTATAATATTGAAGCAGTGGTGAGATATTACCACTTGTAACTTTTGCATATATCACATCTTCAGCTATTGACAACAGTTCAGCTTCTCACACTTCCTGTATGATCTGTTCCTCATTCCTGTATTTTTTTTATATTTTTTTTCCCAAGAGAATCAAGCAGCCCCTCACTCCTCTTTCCCTTCAGGAGGTGGCCAATTCTGCCTGCCTGGGCAGTGCGTACCGAGCCAAACACGGCCTAGTTGGTGGCCAGTACCTGGAGAGCATCAAGAGCCAATCCTTCAAGTTGGCATGTCAACCCAACTCTGATGCCTACCAGGTCAGCCACTCCATTTCCATTGTCCCCTTGTCCTCATTAAAGTCTCGTTTATGTTCTACATAGACTGGAACACATTGCAGCAAAACTTCACTTATTGTTGCCTTGATACTTAGTGGATCAACCTTTTACGTCTCCTTGTGACTTAGTTCATGCCATTATAAACTGGTACATATGAGTAATGCTATTATTTCCCCATGCTTTCCTCACTGCACAGCTCTCACTTTTCCTCCTCTTGCAGATGTACACCCCAATGGTGAAGCGCTTCCAGTCCCTTGAGGCAGCCATTTTTGCAAACAAGAAGTAACACCTGAAAGGTTGCAGGGGTGATTGCAACTCCAGCATATCTGTGATGAGTTGTGTATTGAAGGCAAAGCAGCTTTTAAGTGGCAGCTGTGAAGGAATTTGTTGGCTCTTACATTTACCTAAGAGATTTTATCATTGCTTGCATTATATGTCAGAGCTTTTTAAAGTTATGTAGTTGTTAATCTCTTTAATAGTTTATTTATAATTAGCCAGAGGTTACTTGTAGCTCATTCCTCAGGTTGTGAAAGCACATCAAGCATGTATTTCATATCAAGTGCCTCAGACCAGATTATTAGAATTAAGGGTTGTGCCTCTCAAGCCAGATGGTTAGTATTAAGGGCTTTGTGCATTCCACATGTATGGTGCTGCTAGTTGTTAGTGATCCTTCCAGGGCTGCTGCTGCTGTCAGTCACCTCTCATGGCTGACTGATGCTAAAGAAGCCCCACAAATATTGATAAGGCTAGGCTAAGGATACTACAATATTTTTTTCGTACTTTATTTTGTTAATACGTACAGTGTTGGTTGGCTGCTAGACATGTCAGCAGAGCACACCAGGCATGTTTGCTTCATCAGCTCAAGCAAAGCAGCCCCAATCCTCACACCTTATTTAAGGTAGCAGTACACTGTATGAAAGTCTACCTGCTTGGAATTGTAACATAGGTTGTCTGCCATCACCATTCCAGTACAGCCTGCCTGCTGTCATGCATTAGTTTTCTCAGGTGGTGGTAATTGTAGCTGTTTGTGAATGGAATGCTTCAAGTACTCACCTGATTCTCTGGAGCAGTTGCCTTTGGTTAAGTTAAACTATTAAGAGGCTGCAACACCATCACTTGAGAGTGGCTGTGTAAGATACATACCCAGACTGGTAGTGTGAGGGGGCAGCAGATCAGGCAGTGATTAGCTTACAGGAAATTTGTTTCATTGATACTAGTTGATAAAGAAACTTATTTCATTGATACTACCTGATAAGTAAACCTATCCCAGTGCAGTGCCTTTCAGAACTTGTACAGCAAGAACCTCATCATGTAAATCTTGCTGTAGGTGTAGTCAACTACCCTGTCAGACATTTCATTTAAAGGAAAACCCATCACAGTTTTCATTATGCATTGGTGACCACCATAATCACAATTCTGCAATACAACAAACACTTTGTAATGAAAACTCGCACAGTAAGTGGAGTAATCATCGTATATACAGACCTTAGCAGGACATACAGTGGAAAGAAAGATATGCATGAGCAGATATTGCAGATGGTGATGCCCACCAATTGTTTACACACACACACACACACACACACACACACACACACACACACACACACACACACACACACACTGTAAGTGGTGAAGACCCAAAAACAGGTTGTCATTTACTAGCAGTATTCTCAATATTGTGTATAATGATAATTACAGTAGCCTATGACAATCTTTTGAAGATCTTGAATGACAATCAGTCAAAAAATGAAGCTAACATATATAGCTTGGTAGATGTCCAATTGGAAATGTCACACATACTCAAATTCATGATTGCAATTTTGCATCTGTGTACACATTGTGACTGAGTTGATAGGTGAGAACCATTATATTGTTTAAGCCACCAGTGGGTATGGACAATGGTGAGAGAGGAAGAAGGAAGGAAATGATGCAAAAGACAAGGGAGAAAAGATGCAGACAAAAGGAAGAGAAGATATTGAAGATGCAGAAGTCAGTTCAAATGAAATTCTAAAATTGTGAAAGATTCTCACCCTCCTCCTCCCTCACTCTCCATAAACCCACAGCCTCTTCCAAACAGGCTGTCATTCTCAACAGACCAAACATCTCAAATTGTGGTTAATAGTGTAGTCAGTTCTATAATTGTCCCTATCCAGAAGCAAATTTGTGACCACAGCTATACTGTGCATGCTGCAAACATTTACAGATCATAGTAGTGAGTACCTTGTCAGTCACACTGGTGCCATTTGATAAATTATATATTTGCATAAATAGCTACTGATACTGAATTAATTCTAAAGCAAAACTTATACACCTCCATAATCCAAGTGCTATTACACACAACAAATGCAATAAGTTTTCCTTAATAAATTATTTAAAGATAAAACCACACATGGTTAAAAATTTCTCGTGCGCTACTGATGACTAGCAATGGAAACATCTGATATTTATCAAAAGACAAGATGGCAACAGTGTGGCCAACAAGACCATAAACACTATTATTTATGAATGTTAGCAGCATGCACAGTGCAGCTGTGTTTACATTATTACTGTTGTTTCGAGGAGGGAAAATTTAAAAAATCAATTACAGTTAAGGATTTCCCCATTTGGCCCATTATTGTAGACAGCCACTGAGTGAAGCTGTGGTTTGTAAACATACAGTTGGGAACATCCTGTGGGTCTGTAGAGAGAAATTTACCTAGTTGTGTTGTACAGGACACATGCCAAAGCTCATTGTTCTGTTTCCATAACCATATTTATCCAGTTTTCTTTAAACATGTGTAAACTGTTTGCCACAGCCACCTCTTCCTTCAAACCATTCCAGATTTCACTAGTTCAATACAAGAAGCTGCATTTCTTGATGTTGCTTGAACATCCACTCTTTTTTCTTTCCATGCCCCCTCCATCTGTGGTACCAAGTCATTTCAATCAATTCTTTCTATGTTGTCTTCTAATTTGTACATTATCCCATCTCTTGTAGTCTTTCTTCATAGCTTAAGTCTCTTTGAATTTTGGTACCATCTTTGTCACTTTTCATGTTTTTTTTTTTCTTCTACATGGGAGTCCAGACTACTGCTGCATATTCCAGTTTAGGACAGTCCTAATCATGCTCGTTATAATTTTCATAATTTCTTTATCCAAATAGTTAAATGCCACCCTAATGTTTAATAAGCTGTATGTAGAGCTAGATACCCTGTTTATGTGCCTTTCAGGTGATATTGTGTCCTAAATTATTACTCACAAATCTTTTTCTTCTCCCATTTTGTTCTTCCATGAAGGTCTCTTTCCTTTCCCCATTTCCACCAACATGTGGCATTTTCTGGCATTAAATTCTAGTTTCTATCTTTGGCTCCATGTATGTATCTTGTCAATATCCTTTTGTAACTCCTTGTAGTCATTTTCATCCTTTATTATTTTCATTAGTTTTGTATCAACAAACTGGTTTATATAGCTATTTAGATTTTGTCATATCATTTACATATATTTGAAACATGATAGCTGCCGACACCTCCTTGCAGTAGCCTACTTGTCACTTCGCACCAACTTAAATTAGTGTCTGTTTACTGTTCTCATTTCCTCCCCTAGTAAATAACCAATACATCTCAATGTTGCTCCCTTTAGTCCTCCATTCTCTAACTTCCACATAAGGCTTTTGTGGGGAACTTATCATATGCTTTTTTGAGCATCAACCCATCCATCCCTCTCTTGCACTACATCTATTACTCTTGTATAAAAGCTCAGTAGGTTTGTGACACAGGATCTCCCTTTCCTGAATCCAAATTGCTTTTCTGTAATTATCTTTTCATCATCTAAATATTGCACCCATTTATCTTTAATTATTTCACAAAGCTTGCTTACAATAATACACTGGTTAATAATTTAATGGTTCCATTTTATTTCCACCTTTGTATATTGGCACTATGTTAGCTCTTTTCCATTCCCTTGGAATTCCCTTTTCTTATTATACCATATACATTCCTTGCCTTTCTGCATTCTTTTCTAGTATTTCCATTCAGTTGTCTCATCATTTTCCTTTTCTTTGTAAGACATGTTCCACTGCTTTATGACATGAATCTTATTTTCATTGGTGGTGTTGCATTTTCATTGTACTTTTCAATCCTGTGAATCTTACTTTCATTGGTGGTGTTGCATTTTCATTGTACTTTCCAATCCTGTAAACCTCTTCAGTTTGTTCGACTTTCTCCTTCCTCCACCACTTCTATAATTTTCTTAGCCCTTTTCACTTCTTTCTCTCAATTTTCATGGGTAGGTTCTTCTCATTGACTCCAAATATAACAACACTCATCTTTCTCTGTACCGTGTCTCTCTCAAGATTACTTTAAAAATTTTCCTTTATTATTTTAATCACTTCCTTTTCCTTATTGTGTCTTATTATCTTTTTCATTTCCACCTTTTGTTCTCTTCTTTCCAACTTCTGACCATCACTAACTCTTTCCCTTCCAACACTCCAACTTCTGACTTCGTCACTAACTCTCACTTCCAACACTAATTTCTCTCTCTTGTAAGGCTTTCTGAAACTCTTCATTTTCTTCCCCAAGTTTCTTGATTTCTTCAGTATTTCTTGTTAAGTTCACTATATTTGTCACCTCTTCCGTTTTCTCTTTCCATCTCCTTCTTCTGCTATATCACTGGATATCATTTTTACATTGTCACCATCCACCTTTTCTTACTTCCTTCCATGCCTTTATTATTGCAGCTAAATTACGTTTCTTCTTATTTTCACATTCATTTATTTGTATAAGCTATCCGGACATCCTCTTCCTTGAAACCTACACCATCTTCCCTGTTGATGTCTCTGCCAACATTTATTTATACACCATTCTCCCATTTCACCCTTTCAGCCACTCCCTGATTTACACTTCACTTTCCCCTGTGCCCAAACCTCACACAATTCTCCATTATGGAGACAGGACTCAAGCTTGGCCTCCCCTGCACAACCAAAACCTAGGTAAAAACCTTGGAGCTGCTGTTGATGCATCCAATCAACTATGTGGCGTGGAGGCGTGTGTGCTTGTGTGCACATACGCACGCACACATGCACACACTTGCTATAGATACTCAACTCTACCAAATATGCAGGCAATGTTAACTACCAATTTCAAACATCTACATGCCCAGGGTCAGTGTGACACTTCAGTGCTTTGTCACAACACTGACTAGATTGTTAGTGGGTTAAGGAACTACCTATAGGAGGTGTTAACTGAGAGAAATGCTTCCATGGATAAGTCTTCCTGCAAACTCACTGGGCGAGTCAATAACAGATAACTTTACATGTAGAGGCAAAACCACTCAGCAAGAAGTTTGATATCCTGCAGTAACTAGCACCTACACAACTACTACCTGAACTGAGCAAAATGGCTACTCTATGTGTTGCACCTGCTCCAAGTCCTCTGGCAAGATTTGCTTTGCCCTGCAGAAATTATTTGAAAGTTTTGCCAAAACTATTTGCAATATGTAATATTGTAATAAAGATTAACACACCAAGGCAGCAAACTTTTACTTTTCCTTCAAAGACTAACACACCAAGGCAGCAAACTTTTACTTTTCCTTCACCGGAAAACTAAAAACAATTTTGTACCAATACCTTCTTACCAGAAAGTATCCACCTCCCAGGTATTCTTGGTCCTCCTGAGATCAGCACTGGTTATTTGCCCAAATATTCTCTGTAATGGGATGCTTTTGGAGCCACAAAATATTTATTAGTGCCTCAATACAAGACAAAAATGTCTTAGCCTACAATAAAATGAAAAAGGTGAAGAACAAATTTCCTCACAGCAAATATTTAATTTTATTGATGCTATAAAAAGTAGCAGCAGCAACAAATCAATGCCAACCAATGGCTGAGGTGGCAGCAGTTAAGGCAGCATTAACACTGATGAAGCACCTTGTTTCATGCCTAAGGCTTTCCTCTTTCCCAGGAGTATTTACTGAAATGATGAATTATGGAACACAGTAGAGCCAGTCTCAGCATCAGGACACAACACACCACCATTACACATGTACTGCTGCCACATCAACCCACTGTCAACCTGGGCATTGACACATACTTAAACGGATTATCACAGTTGTATCAGACTTCTTGTCTTGGCAGTCTGCATTCATATAGAAATAATGTTATGCAGAATTGACCATTAATAATGCCCATTTTTCATAGTAAAATTATACATTATCTACATTTTTGTATTAAAAAATTAATAAATCTACTTTTTTCAAGCAAACAATGAATGAAGTGTATCCTTAGCCTGAAATGGTTCACCTCATGATCTGTATCTCCAACCAATAAAAGCTGTTAAATAAAAGCTTTTCTGATTATGAAACAGATGCCACTGCAAATAATGTCTATGATGAGATATGAGGGAGCCATTGGACAGGTTTGGACACCACATCAATGTAAGTATGTTAATACAAGTTTATCAAAAAAAAGACTACATTCACAAGTATGTAACTTGAGCATGTCACTTCATATGTGAAAACTGAAATCCCCTCATCAGCCAGGCAACCAAATATGAAGAATAGTAAAGAAATATGCAACAAAGAGTAAAGGAACACTGGGAAAGCTCTTTCCGATTCAACTTAATAAGAGAGGAATGTGGCTTTGATATGTTGAGGAGGAATGCAGCTTTCATAGCTGAAAAGCCAAGACTATTGGCACACTAAACAAAGGCTAGGAAAGCAGTGCAAAAGAAAAGATCCAAGCACGAAAAAACACTAGGAAATGGCACACAATAAAGGCTGAGGTAAGGAATGAACTATAAAGACTGCACTTCCAAACCAGAGAGATGACCGCAACAAACAGTAGCTTGTGAGTACAAGTTTGAGCAATATCCGAGTGTACAGGCACAACGGTCCCTGCAGCAACACCTATTACAGCAGCAGTAAACTCACAGTTACCCAGGGAGGTTAGTGGAGGCCCGGAGGTGGCACCATGTAGACATCCTTGAAGTATGGGTGTGCCAGTGCCTGCTTAGCTGTCACTCGCTTCCGAGGGTAGTAGGTCAGCATACTCTGTGGGTGAGGAGAGTTGTAAGATCCACTGAGGCCACACTCAATTCGGCCTCTTATCAGTATGATTTGTTGGATACAAAGCAACTTAATCTTCATATAAGAATTTTCTAGCACAAAAGTCATAGGGTTAGAAATACTAAGATGTTCATTTTTACAGAACTTTGATGGACAGATTCAGTAATGTTGTTAGCGCTTTGAAAGATTAGATAAATTTGATAGGAAATATGACAGGATACTGGCATGCATAATTTACATAGACACTGCCATACTTAAGTCTACTGGCTTCTTGTAGCTTCCCTTATGACACTTATGTTCTTACAACTCAGACACAAATACATCACACACAAGATACAGGGGTCAACACAGCTCACTCACCAGCAGCAGGGACCGGCCAGTGTTATCCAGCCTTGGGATGAGCTGCATGAGGGAGGCATTGGCATCAACTTCCCACCGAGGAAAGGTGCTCTTGTAATCTGGTAGCTGTGTCACCCCCGGCCACTCCTGCTCTCCTGGGGTGCCAAGCGTGCGGAAAATGCGGAACAGCTGGTCAATCTCTGAGTCGCCAGGGAACAGGGCCTTGGTGGTGAGCTGCAGCAGGTAAGGAGGGAGAGCAGTAAGAATGACTGTGTAAAGTAGATGACTCTTTATACTCCATGTGAACTGTGCCCATGAAAAAATTTTACAACAAATAATTCACCATGTCCTAAAGAGATAAATATTGAAGACAGAATATTTGTGGGGATCTCAAGGTATACATATTATATATCTTAATTGAGATACAATGGTGAAACAATTAAGATAAAAGGGTGCCATTTACCATGTATGAAAATATATCAAGAACAACAGATTGATATACTCCTCTCGTATGAGAGGAGGGAAATAAAAAAATCAAAGGAGAAAAGCAAGGAAGGATGTACACACACAAACAGGACAGCTACCCACCATCTCAGCAAAAATGGCCCCCAAACTCCACATGTCCACAGCAGTACAGTAGCTCTTGGCTCCTAGGAGGATCTCTGGTGCACGGTACCACAGGGTGACAACTTCATGTGTGTAGGGGCGCATTGGCAAGCAGAAAGTGCGTGCAAGTCCCAAGTCTGCCAGCTTGATAGCTCCTGAGAGAAAGAGATGTATTACTTCCATTAAAACAACATTCTTCATCTTGCTTCAAAAAGAAAAATTTGCTCTAAAAGAATCAAATAAAAACATTGGATGCAAACATTAAGAACCTATGGTTCACCCCAAATTGTGAATGATTTTTCTTAACTGTTTGTCGATTGCTCACCTAAAACTGCACAACACACTGGTCCTTAGGCAAGCAATTTACACAACTCTAGCAAAACCTTTATTAATTCCTCACAATTTCCTGTCTGTTCTCCATTTTGCAAGTGACACATGAATCAGCTCGGCAATGTACCTTTGGCATCAATGAGGAGGTTTTGTGGCTTGAGGTCTCGGTGAAGGATGCGGTGAGTGTGCAGGTATGAGATGCCTTTCAGGAGCTGCTGCATGTAACTGCACACCAGATCCAGCGGAAGTCCCATGCGATTCTCATCAAAAAGTTTCTTGAGGTCCTAATGAAAATTACAATTAATTTTAATACTGTTGTCATAAAAATACTACAATGCCTAATATTCTGTACAGATCAAATGGACAAGGGCAGAAAACTTGTTATTTAGCCTGAAGTACAATAAATCAAGACCCAAACTGGATCCATCTTGATGTCCCCAACATGAATAGTAGCTTGAAGTTTGCTAAACCATGCATGGAGGTGGTGAGCTAGATGTTATGATTATACAACAAGGGTAAAGAAAGGTGCAGCAGGCTTGAATACTCTTTTGAATTTAGCTTAAAGAATGCAGGGAGCTTTACGAGGAATACAAAGAAATACAAAAGAAAAAAGGACAAGTTGTAGTGAAAGGTAGAGAAGATTAATAAGATAAATGCAAGGATACAGATGGGCATAGTAACTATGAAGGAGAGCAGCCATGATAGTCAGTCTGGAAAAATTAAACGAATAGAAAAAAAAAGTAAGATAATGAAGAACAGGTTGAAATTTTTTGTGGTGGTGTCACACTTTATCCTCAATTTCAGAGAGAGAGAGAGAGAGAGAGAGAGAGAGAGAGAGAGAGAGAGAGAGAGAGAGAGAGAGAGAGAGAGAGAGAGAGAGAGAGAGAGAGAGAGAGAGAGAGAGAGAGAGAGAGAGAGAGAGAGAGAGAGAGAGAGAGAGAGAGAGAGAGAGAGAGAGAACAAATGTTGTTTAATCCAATAGCAAGTGGCATATATACAGGAATGCCTCTGCCTATGTAACATTAAAACATGACACAAAGGTGAAAGATTTAGTAGAGTTTAAGAATAGGTGGAGTGCAAGGCTAGGGAGTATAGTGTCACCTCTGTTGGAGTGCAAGGCTAGGGAGTATAGTGTCACCTCTGTTGGAGTGCAAGGCTAGGGAGTATAGTGTCACCTCTGTTACTCACGAACACTTATGGGAGAGGAAACAAAGTCGGTGACAGTAAAATGGAGATGTGTAATGATTTCTTGCACTCCACCAGATCAGAGAGCTAGTTTCTTTAAGTTTAAAGCCAACATCCTCTTCATCTTCCTTCCTTCCTCCTCCTCTCTTATTTCTTATCTTTTTAACACGCTATCTTTACTGATATTCTATTCCTGCTGTCATATCCTCATGTCTATAAAATACACATAACCCAACTAAGCACTGGTGTGCTAAGACTTAATCCAGGTTAATACGAGTTCACATCAATGTCACCTATCTTACTAAATACCTTCCCTACTTTGTACACCTTCACTCCAGGCTTCCTGAAACAATAATGCAAACTCACAATCAAAGAAAACCAACACTATTTGCAATGTCTTCTCCAAAACAACAATAATCAGCATACCACTGGATCAAGACAATGACACTTGATAAGGGCTACAGCTATCCAAAGAACAAACTGGTGTCCACCAAGAAGACTACACTAACCACCACCACAGCCACTCACTACATTACCTGAGGCAGACAAGAGGTGAGAATAGCGAAGATACAGAAGCAGCCTGAAAAGCAAGAAAATTCTATTGTGTGGAGCAGTGGATGGTAGTCAAAGCACAAAGCTTAACTTGTTAGTAGGGGAAAGGATTTTATAGTTAATCATCACAACTATTTTTCATCAGATATCCTGACAATATGAGACAAAGGATGACATCTTTTAGTGCAAAACAAAACATGATAGTGCAGCACTTTCTGTATATGCTGGGAACACTGTTGTCTTACGTAGTGAGTCTTTTAATCCTTATAAGCAGTGGCTGCTATCCTGGTGTGTATAGTGTTATTTGCCAGTCATTTGAAGTACCTCAAGGTAAGTGTATGACTGATAAGGCCTTCCTTATATAAACTCATAGGTATTCAATGCCATAATGAAAGCTTGGTGCAGTTTGTACTGCACTTACTGGTCTTACTCTATTAGCAATTTCTTGAGGTATACAGATGTTCAGTCACTGTGTATTCAGTAAAGCATTTCTGTTTGTTGGAGAAAGTGTCTGACTTGTAGTGTGCCTATCCACTATTTTGACCTAGTCTGAAACACCTCTGTATTCAAGTACATTCAGTAAAGTTTAATCACAGCTGAGCAGTAAGTGACAAGGAGACACCCTTACGTCACATGCTTAGTATATGAAAGATAATAGAAATAAGATGGAAAACAAAATTGCACTTTGAAGAGAGAGTGAGCAAAGATGAGCAACACTTGTAGTGTCGCTGAAAATCAACTCAATGTAACACTGAAGCAACCACTTGGCCTTGAGCCATAACCTCAAGGTCTCCTTACACGCGAGTTCCGCACCATAAAAACCTTGCACACCATGTAAATTATCTTCATAATGGACAAGGTGAGTAAAAAGTTTAGTCCATGATGAGTGCTTCGCACACGATACATTAAAAGTAATAACACATATGTTCCATTTTCATGATTGTAGCCAATTTGCGAACTTAATTCCTACACCATCCACTTCATGAAACAGATATTGCCAGTAGGCACATATGGATTTGAAAATTACTATTCTTAAGTGATGCTAATACACAGAAAAACAAATAAAAGCAGTACAAATTTGGATAAAATCTTTTCTATGCTATGCACCATCTGCCAATGTAATGCATTTTTTTTCTTCCCCCCAAGGCTGAATTACCATCTACCCATGTTTAGACATTTGGAAACAAGTCTACCTCAGTTGGACATATTAGTGCACCAGAAACAACAGAATTACAAAGTTACAAAGTTACAGAGAAAAACAAAATAGTAAGTGGACAAATAAAAACAAGCACTTAGGAGCCAAATTACATTATTACAGCAAATCAGTACAAAAGCGAGAAAATATTAATAAAACAAAGAAAAGACAAGCAATAAAAAAAATAAACAGCAAATCAGTACAAAAGTGAGAAAATATTAATAAAAACAAGGAAAAGACAAGCAATAAAAAAATAAGCATCATAAAAAGACCCAAACACATAAGCAAGTCCCAAGCCAACCCCTCTTAGATGTACACACCCCACCCACCTGGTTGAGGTATTCGAACACCATGTACAGCTTGCGCTCGCCATACACCACATCCAGCAGACGCACTATGTTGTCATGCTCAAGCTCCTTCAGGAGGGAGATCTCCCGCAGGGCTGTGCTGGGGACACCGTCACTCTCACTGCAAAACCACACACACTGATGCTTTACCTGAGATTTGACCAAGTGGGTGGACACAGCTCTCCCCAGGGACCCTGGCACTATGATTCCACTATGTGCTATCATTTATATATTACCATATATGACACACCCATTCTTTGACAACAAACACTTTCAAGGGTGCCAGTTTCTTTCCAAGGGTGCCACAATGGAAAACAAACTACAACCTACCTTCTGATAGCTTCACTGAATGACCCTTAAAAATGTTTCTGATAGGAATGTAACACTTCACACATTCATCAAGCACTACAGCTGATCAACACCCACACACTGAGATTTGCAATTATTGAGATTCATAAAAACACCTAAGCATAGGAATAAGGATTAATGAAAACACTTCATGGAAGATTTAATATTTATTTAGACCCTAGTGTCTGTAGTTTACATAAAAAATGTGAATATTGAGCCTTCAGCTCAGTAAACACCAAAGATGCACATATTGCAATTCTCTTGGGTGTAATTTACAACCTACTTTCACTCTCTTGTCGGTCCAAAATAGTCCCTCTTCCAAGATATCATTGGTAGTAAATGGCAAGCACTCCCCTGAGCTAGTACCAGCCAGTGACTAGCCTTTTGTGCCCTTGGTGTACTTTACTACGTTCCATGCTGATGTCCTACCACCCATGGCCACCTGTGAACAACTGACACAGACAACCACTCCTGGTCATGAAAGTGGTTTCCTTAAAGTACACTACAGTGTACCTCATGATGTCTTCACCCTCATACTTAAGATCTGCCTGCTGAAGTTGGGCCTGGAGCCAGTATGGGTCTCTTCTTTGGTCTTTGAATGTTTCCTCATCCACAATACTCACTTTCATCAGCAGGACCAGGGAAATATTCAACATCTCCAGCAGTATCACACATCACCTCTACTTCTAAATTATCCTCCATTTCTTCATCACTTGACATTTCTGTTCAACATTACTCACACCCTCCTCCTCAATACTGGACAGGGTAGCAAAGCCTGTTGTGTTCATTACATATTCCAGTTCTTTCTCATTGAACGGTCTCTTTGTCATTGTGTACAAATATAATGCCTTACAGTTTCATGGCCAAGAAGACAAAAAATGGTTATGTCACAATCTCACCACCACAAAGTTTACCACAATAAAAAGGAGAATAAAATGTGCACTACCCCTCACAGCATAAGATGTATGGGGTAGATAAAATATTACTGGTAATTTTTTCCAAAATATTTGCATTTGTCGCCTCCCTGACTAAGAGCAAACATTGGATGAAATTCACAAAACATTCTCTACAAGTCAGACCTTTTCCATCAAACTCCTATCTTGATTTCAAGGTAGTTCCAATTTCTTCAATAGACATTAAAATGATGAATCTCATTTCCTCCCCTTACTATTCAAATTTCCCATCAGTACCCTCTCTCAACAGTCACCTTCCTTACTAGAGAATGGACAAAAACCTGCTCTTGTAAATAAATCTATGAGAAACACTGTGCTTATCCAACAACTGCTTTTACTTAGCAAGAAAACAAATGGATCAGGAAAATCAAGAGTTTCTCTTCAGTATACCTTATATTTCTTAGTCATTTCTGTAACAAGAGCCAGACCATTCTCCACAAAGTACTTCCCCAAGAGACCAAACACTGCCTTGCTGCGAGCTATTGAGTACTATGCTGAATCCTGTGGTGCTATGATCAATGGCACATACCCACCACAGCAGCCAGCATGCTACCCAACACACCACTGCTACCTCCACCATGCCCAACATGCAGTCACTTCACACATCAGTTCCCTGATCAATACTACACACTCTACACAATCATGTCTCACTCAATATAACACTCTAAACAATCAAGTCTCACTTATCAACTCATTTGTTGTTTATCTAATCCACGCCTCACCACACTGCTATCTTATCTTTCCACACACATTTGCTGTTTGCCGACTGTCTCACATGCAAGCACACCATCACACACAAGCCTTTCATCACAACCTGGAACTCCATGTTTGAAGTATGCTGATAAAAATTAGTGATAAAAATGACATAATGCCAGGACTGACAAAACTGTAAATGTAAAAACTTACATAAACTTCTAAGTAATGCATGACTAATGTAAAGGAATTAGCAAAAGTAACCACAGCAATTCCTATCAGACTAAGGGCAACTAAACAGAACTGAAAACTGTAATTCCTATAAAAAAAAACAAATAAATAAAATAAAAAAAATAAAAAACTCAGACATCAGACAACCTTCGTCCCTTACTAAAAAAGGCAGCATCAGTCTGGCCATATAGAACCAACATAATTCCTCAACGTCACCAAGAACACATCCTTAAATAAAAACAAAATAAAAGACTACCCATAACCAATGCTGCTTCCAATAACAGCATCCTTAAGCACAATGAAAGCAAATAACAACCAAAAGCCAGCACAACCTCCACAAAACCCTTCCATCTGCAACCAGCCGCCACCCCTGCAGATGTTCCCGCGGCCAGCTAGCGCCAGGTGTTGTGGGCAGCCCCGCTAGGTAACTAGGACTGTGATAGCTGCTGAAACTCGCTATGCCCAGCTCTAGTTACCTGGCCAGGTGCCCCTCTCGGCAGGTGGTGCACTACTGGTCCAGAGCCTCAAACTTGACCAAACCAGAAGTCCAGTGATAGCTTCCATTGTCATCTTCCAAGGTTCCATGTGTGGAATTATTTAATTCTAGTATCCATCTTGCAGTCCTTAAACCTTACCACTACTGATAGCACCATTCTTTTTTCCTATGGAAAAAAGCTGTTCAGTTCACTTTCAATTCATAGAATCAAACATCAAAATGTCTAAAACATCAATGTAAGTTAGGTTGTACAGTTACAGAATCTCAAGCAAACGAGTTTTCTTCACTTCACACCAAGTCAGTAACAATGAAGAAGCTAATAACGAGGAAAGAACCCTTGTTAAGTTCACAATGATTTTTATCAATAGGCTAAAAAAAAGAAAAATTAAAAAGTTATAGATTATTTCAGTAAATTGCACCCTCCCACTTGGAAATGCCCATGAAAGAATATGTACATAAATAAAATTTAAATAAATATGAACAGCAAAATTTTATGAAGCAGTTTCATGAATTCAAAATACACACACACCTATCAGAAGAAATGTTATGTTGAAATTTGTGGGACACTTCATGAAATACTTACCAATGTTATGATGTAAGTCCCTTATTAGCTGACAAGTGGTCTATGAGGCATTCAAATCGGAAAATTTCACGAGAAAATAGTAAGTAAAAAAAAAAACTCACTGCCGTCTGTAATATGACGCACTGCTCACCTAACAAACATTTAGTGCAACAGAGCAACACACACACACACACACACACACACACACACACACACACACACACACACACACACACACACACACACACCGTCCCCTGCCACAGCTTAATCCTGTCCCTATGGGGAGCCCTGCAGCCAACCCCTGTCTGGCTCATCACCAGCACCCTGCCTCCACCACCACCCTGCTAGTGGCTGCCTGGTGCTCGTGCTGGATGTGTGCACCAGCGGAAAATTATCAACAAAATCTACACAAAATATAGCAAGCGAAGTGAAGTGATTAAAAATTTCCTACAACTATGGTCATATGGTGCAGGATTATGAAATGCATTGAAATACCAGCAATATCAAAATAAAGCATAAAAAGTAACAAAAATGAGGTCCGTAACAATGATTCCAAACATCTGAAGGGCAGCTAGCATAATACATAAATACACAACTATCAGAAGTGCACAAACTAACTCACTTGTTGAACGCTGAAGGCTGAAGAGGAGAGCCTAGCCGTCCTCTCCTATGTCTCACAGCACAGCCCAAGCATGAGGACATTAATCACAAGTACATCACAATGATGAAAAATCTATTGAACCACAGCCGACAAAAGGCAAGTAAACCAGGTGAGTATGATATTAATCGTGTCCCTCAACAGCGCAAGATTGGAAATTATTTTGAGGAGCTCGGCACACATAACGGACACTGGGTTAACTCGTTAGCTCCAAAGTTTTTGTCCGCTTAAATTGATGAAAAATACCTGGAAGGCCAAAATCATCCTAATCAAACAGGTACTCAGTGAACTAGATGCTACGTACTGAAACAAGCAACCAAGAACGTGAAAACATGAGAAAGAAGACAAAAAGCCAGTCTCCTTTCTTATGTTTTTATGCTCTAAGTCCTGTTCTGATAAGCAGCCTCTAGTACACTCAGCCTATCCTAAAGGAATAAACATTCACCGCACAGGGATAATGCAGTCGATCCTAACTCTGCCCGTCCCACACAATAAGAGAATCAAGATCTTAAATATTAACAGTAAACTCTGGGACCTCCTGCCTGTTCCTGTATTTCCTCCTACTCTTGCAAAAGGGAGGCTTCAAGACACTTCTGCAATATTCGATAATTGCTTTTTACTTTGCTTTGGTGAATGGTACTTTAGTGGGCCTTTTATTTATTTATTTATTCATTTTATTATTATTATTATTTGTTTATTTATTTATTTTTTTTTTTATCCTTAGTGCTCCTCTTACAAAGGTGTGGGATGCAGCTTAGAGAAATGAGGGATGATCTAGCACATATACATGTACCAAAACGGCGTTCATTGGCTACATTCACAAGGCCTCTAATATGCGTTCGTATTTAAAGGCTAGAATTAGCGTACGCCACACAAAAGAAAAAAAAAATTACACACAATGAGCAAGAATTTGTACTGGTGTGGTAAAATAGTGAGGATCTAACACCACTACAGCCACACCAAAGCCCTCTACCACACACCACACCACCGCAGACCACCACAAGCACACCAATCACCACAACACAAGCCAATTCCACATCCCAACCCCACAACCCCATAACACCACGAGCCACACCACCACAGCCCCCTTGCACACACTGCTCCCACACCACAATGACCCCCACACACCACATGAACCCATAACACCACACAACCAACCGCACCACACCAAACGGCCCCAACGACCCAATACTCTCACGCCACCCATCAACCCTACACCACACCACCCAACATACTCTAATACCCCAATCCCCCACACCTAACCCTCCAAAACACCCCTTCCAAGCCCCCAGCACCCCCATAAACACCACCCCACGTGCTGCACCCCACCACCACCACCACCGCCACTCACTTCTCCAGGCGGATCTTCTTTAGGGCGACAATTCTCTTGGTTACGAGGTCGTGGGCTTTGTACACGACGCCGTAAGTGCCCTCGCCTATCTTCTCGATCTTCTCGTAGGTGGAGAGGGACATGGTGAGGCCGAGGAGGGGCTGGAGGAGGGGCTGGTGGAGGGGCCGGAGGGAGGAGGACGAGAGAGGATTTCCCGCCTTAACTTTGCCTCTTGGTCCTCCCTGGTGATGCTACGCTTGAAAATATATTCCCTTCCCCCCAAACTGTGCTTTGCTTTATTATCTTTGAATATTAGTGTTCTGCATATTTTTTAGTTTCTATGTATATTTTTTTAGCTTTCCAAAAATAGCCCAGTTTTGTGTATTTTATTTTCAAAGTTCATTATATTTTGTGTCTTTTAGCTAATTTTTCACATCATTTTTCATATTTAAAAGTTTTTAAAACTAATATTAATGCATTACTATAATTGTTGAGTGCAAAATTATTCGCAATATATATTCCTTTTTCAGGCTTATATTTTGCTAAATTAGCCGTTTTCTTTCATACTTGAGGGATGACTTTGGTATTATTAGGAGTCCGTATATATCAAAATTTAACATATATAAGCACCGTTATATGGAATAAACTATGGTATTTTTATAATTCTATAACACAAGGAAGCTATTGAACCTATTTATTTGTTATTGAATTCTTACTGCATCGATTTCCTCGCAAATATCTTTAAGCCTAACATTTGTTATCGACTTTTCTTTTCATTAATAGCGACTGTAGTGACATTTCCGACAACCACACACATGCACCTTCTTTCCTTCCACGCTAACAAGGATATTCAGAAACAAAATTACATATATACAATCTCTGTATTCATACAAAAACACTTAACAAGCTTACGGCGTAATAACTGGTTAGAGATACAAGTGACAGAAGAAAGGAAATATAAATATGGGAACAAGATTGGAATAATCACACATGTTCAGTTACAAAAATAAGCTATATATAAAAAGACATTTGTCATGCATTTATAATTTCGATAGATTGCATTTACCCGCTAATAAGCTAACAGCCATGATCAGTTATAGCAGCGAGAGGGAGACAAGAGAATGAAAGATAGGCATTACTATAGAAAAAATAAAAAAATAATAATAATAATAATAATAAATAAAAAAAAAAACTATCGACGACATTAGTCTACAATCAGAAACACTTCTCTCACCAGGACTATTTTCAAAGGCCACAGAGATTATTAGCCGGGTTCTCAAGTGTTTATGCTGTTAATAATATAAAAACCTTGTTAATCTGTCACTACAACCATGAAATTACCCTTCAACTAGAGCCTTTTGAATGTAGTGGAGGTGCAGTACATAAATGTTTCAAAATATGGAACATAGCAAGCCAAATGTAAGCTATGGAAGACCCTGCAGTTTATGAGAAAAAATGTAATGCAAGAATAATCATGAATCACTGCTTAACGGCAAGGAAAAGATGCATAACCCGGGGGCTGGAGGTTCAAAACACTTGTGGGCGTCATAGTATGGATACTGAAATCTAAGTATAGATGTATGTATGTATGTATGTGGGAGGAGATTATAACCATTTCGTGAATTCTGACATTCATAAGTGTTTTGAGCATTCAGGTTCATAGTGGAGCACCTATTATCACATGAGTCATCATAACACATCGATTTTATCAGCTGTGTATGTTATGATTTATCCCTAAACTACTAGCACATATAATATTACTGATAAAATGAAATGCCAGGTATTAGAAGTCATATGACACTATAAAAGTAGAAAAAAGAGTAAGGAGCGTGACATGATGCGTAGAAAGTAGGTACGGTAATAGGAGAGCGACGGTACGATCGTTAAATTAAATCGCAGTGGAAATAACTGGATCTCTTGCAATTTCCTTACGTTCTTGTGCCCTAAACGATAGCATAGATTAATTAAAAGCATGTCATGGATTTGTAGAAGAACATAAGAACATAAGGAAAACTGCAAAAATAATGAGTAGGATGATCATCACTGAATGTGGGGATTAAATATGATAAACAATAGAAGTAATTTCTGAACCTTAATATATATATATATATATATATATATATATATATATATATATATATATATATATATATATATATATATATATATATATATATATATATATATATATATATATATATATATATATATATATATATATATATATATATATATATATATTATTCTTTTTTTTTTATTTCACCTACATATAGTCCTCATTTTGAACTGCCACCTAATCAATATGAGCTTTTTTTTTTTCTTTTTTTTTCAGGGATTGTATGTTTTCATTACACCTGCGAGGTGAATGATGTGTGTATGAGTGTGTGGTGTTTTGTCTGGGTCGCCCAGTGTGGGATTACCGGTCCGAGACAGACAGATAAATAGATAGATTCGACAAAGCCACGAGTAGAAGGAAACTTAATCATAGAGAGAGGGTTTGTAATGAAAGATGGAAGTGAATGAGCAGTGTTGCCATGTACGCGTGACATGACTGAAGGCTGAGGAAGAAGTGCATAACAAATAATAATAATAATAATAATAAATCAATCAATCAATCAGTCAATAAAAAAAAAAATGGAATGGGTTTGAATATCAGTGGAAATAAGAACAACACAGTAGTAGTAGTAGTAGTAGTAGTAGTAGTAGTAGTAGTAGTAGTTGTTGTTGTTAGTAATAATAATAATATGTTTGTCTACATCATAACCTACGTACATCACATCACAAACATATTCACAAAAAAAAATAAATAAATAAATAAAAAAATAATAATAATAATAATAACCTAAATAAAAAAAAATATATGATCTATCACAAGAACAAATAAGCTAAAATGAAATAAAAAAAAAATCACACGTATACCACTAACCGTACGTAGAAATTCATCTCTTCATCCTACATTGAAAAAGAGAGAGAGAGAGAGAGAGAGAGAGAGAGAGAGAGAGAGAGAGAGAGAGAGAGAGAGAGAGAGAGAGAGAGAGAGAGACTTTGCCTATTTCTCTAGTCCCAGCCGTGTTTCCAGATCATGTTCTTCTGCCGGCGAGAGCGCTAAGGAGGAGAAGGCGGGCGGCGTTGGTGGTGATAGCGGCGTCCTTCCCCGTTCCTATGCTTGGGTTCACCTCCACCAGATCCAGGGCACTCAAGTAGCCTGTCTCCTGCACCGCCTCGCACAGTGCCAGGCCCTCGCGTAAGGTTAGGCCGCCACGCACTGAAAGGGAAGGATATGCGAGGTTGACTGATTAAAAGGAAAAAAGTACGAGAAATTGGCTGGCTGGGTTGACTGAATGAGCGAATGACTGACTGGCTGAGAGATTGACCGATTAAGTAACTGACTGACTGACTGACTGACTGACTGATTAACTGACTGACTGACTGATTGTATATTTCATCCCTCTATTCTTTCTTCACTTCCTTTTCTTTTTTTCTTTTTTTCTCTGCTTTTTTTTCCCTCTTTACCCCTCATTCCTTCCCTCATGCTCTTTCCCGCCTTCCTTGATTCCTTTCTTTCAATTCCATTTTCCTTCCCTTCCCTTAAATCCTTCATCACTTTTCCCATTACTCTTTCCTTTAGTACCTTCCCAAAAATCTTCTATCCACCATTCTTCCAAATACCCTAAATTTTCCCTCTCCATCCCTAAATTCTTTCACTTACCAAATTTCTCTTTCCTCTCATACTTTCTCAACACTTGTCCACCACTAACCCATACACTCTAACCTCTCCCTCTTCTCCATAACCTTAACCTTTCCCCGACCGTGGCCCACATACCCACCTCTCGTGCCGGTGCTGGGGGCCTCTGCAGGGTCAAGGGCATCAATGTCGAAGGAGAGATGGAGTGGTCTGCTAGGGGAGGGCTTGAGATGGGACAGGGCGGCCTCCAACACACTGTGAAAGCCCACGCGGTCCACCTCTCTCATGCTGAATGACAATATGCCCATCTGGTCCATCAGCTCTCTGTAGAAGGCGAAGGAGGAGGTTATAGAAGTAGGAAAAGTCTTTAAAATATTCGTTAGAGGTGCACAAAGGGGGCAAATGATTACTGAAGAGTGTGTTTAAGTTATGTAAGGGATATAAGAAAGAGAATTACGTACATGATCGTTAGGTTTCGTAATAATACTGAAAATAGTATTACCTTTCACAGGGGTCCACGTCCCTCAGGCCAACGTACACGATGTGATGCGCGTCCAGGCTGTGTGTGTGCGTGTGTATGTAAGTGCCGCCACACACACGGAGCGGGAGGAAACGGAAATAATTAATACATACTTTTGATCAGACCAGAACGAGCCAAGGATCTTTGTGCATTGTAACTCTCACACACACACACACACACACACACACACACACACACACACCAGGACTTAAAAGGAATATTATACCAAATTATTTAATTGCACATAATAATATAAAAAAAATAGTTCGTACGAGAGAGAGAGAGAGAGAGAGAGAGAGAGAGAGAGAGAGAGAGAGAGAGAGAGAGAGAGAGAGAGAGAGAGAGAGAGAGAGTAATCTTTCTCCCCCATCATTAAATAACACACTTCCCCGCCCAACGAGATGAAAGAGAAAAGGAGGAAGATTAGGATTAGGAGGAGGAGGAGGAGGAGATTATAGTAAGGAGCCAAAACAGAGATAAAGAAACAAAGAAAGAAGAAAAAAAACAAAACAAACAAACAAACAAAAGGAAAGAAACAAACAAATAATCTTCTTCCTCCATCATTAACATACTTCCCCGCCTGATATGAAGGAAAAGAGAGGGGGAGGAGGAGGAGGAAGAGGAGATACAGAAGAACAAGAAAGGAAGACGGAACAGCAGAAAGAGGAGGAGGAGAAAGAAGAAGAAGAAGAAGAAGAAAAAGAAAAGAGAAGGAGGAAGATAAAAGAGAAGGAGGAGGAGGAGGAAGAAGCTAAAGAGGAAGAGGAGGAAGAAGCTAAAGGGGAGGAGGAGGAGAAGGAAGAGGAAAAAGCTAAAAAAGAAGAAGAGGAGGAAGCTAAAGAGGAGGAGGAGGAGAAGGAGGAGGAGGAAGCTAAAGAGGAAGAGGTGCAGGAGTGGATGGACACTGACCAGGGATGCGGCCACCCGTCGGACATCCTGTTAACCTGCTGGGCCATGCCACGCAGGTGGTGGGCCATAGGCATCCCGTGCATGTTGCCCGTCGGGGAGATGGCGCCCGTGTTGAGGTCAGCGTGCGCGTCCACCCACAGCACCACCACCTGCAAGAGAGGTCATCAAGATTACCACTGTCAAAGGGAACAATTAAGGCATTAAGTCACGTGGGGAGCAGTAACAGGTCATGATGGTTACAGAAGAGAGGTCATCTTAAGATCTTGCTTATGATTCTTCTTCTCACAACATCGCCATCTTCACGAGAGGTCACCAGAGTCACTCAGATCACGGGATCAGGTCACATGAGGTGCATTAATGGAAATATAGAATCCTTATTCATATGCTACTAGAACCGTAAAAACACTTAAAAACCCGTGTCACTTCAAACAAAGCCCTTTAAAAGTAGTGAAGGTGCAGAGAAGTGTTTTAGAAAATGAACCTTGATAGTCATCCAGGCATCATCATTGTTAAGCAGCTCCTCACCTGCTGGTCTGGGACGGCAGCCGTGTGGCCATTCAGAGTACCGATGGTGATGGAGTGATCGCCGCCCAGGGTGACGCACACACGCCCCTCCTTCACCACCTGGCTCACGGCGGCGGCCAGGCGTCGGTTGTACTCCAGCACGGCGGTGTGATGGCGCTCCCCGTCAGGACCCAACTGGATCTCGGCGTCCTTGGTATCACTGTTCTCCTCCACGTCCCCGAAGTCCTGAACGTCCAGGCCTGAGGGTGTGGATGTGTTAGCGTGTTGGCAGAAGTTTTATTGTATTAGAGGAGTTTGTAGGATGTCAAATTAAGGTTGTTTTCCGTCAGTCACTGCACTTCTTCACCTCGAAGTCCTGACTGTCCAGGCCTGGAAATGAGGCTGTCAGTGTGTTGTGAGAATTCTTAGCGTGTCAAGTTGAAGTGTTGTTTTCCTGAGCGTCACTGTTCTCTTTCACGTCCCCAGAGATCCAGAGTGTCAAGGCCTAAAAATGAGGTTGTCTTAGCGTCAAGGTTAGTGTGTTGGAGTTTTTAGCGTGTCAAGCTGAAGTGTTGTTTTCCTGAGCGTCACTGTTCTCCTTCACGACCCCGAACGAGATCCCGAATATCAAGACCTAATAAGATCGTGGTTGTTTAAGTGTGTTGGCTGTTTTTCCTTAACCACTTAACTGCTAATAACCATAAAACACTTAACTGAACAACCCTACACGATTTTATTGTGGAAACTGCAACTAGAAGTACTAAAAAAAAAAAAAAACTTGAACGCTGCATCACTCTTATTGCTGCCTTTCGTGTCTTTCAAGAACTACTCAGTCAACTTGCACACGAACATCTAATCAAGCTTAAGAAGAAACCACAGCAGCAAAAGGGGTCAATACCAGTGCTCTTCGCGTCCCTTGAGTCCCGAATGTCCGAATGAAGATATATTTCAGAGCGCTCAGTATGTTTACAACCGTTAGAAGTAGGGTTTCCTTAGCTCGATTGCTCTTCCTCATATCCACTAGGCCACAAGTGTGCAAACCTCAGAGTGTCGGTGGTTCAGTGTGTTGGCTCAAGTGTTTGGGTACGTAACATTATGCAAGTGAACAGAGTCGTTAATGGTAGGTACAGACGGGGTGTGATAGAAAATGCTTAATGACTTCAGAGAGAGAGAGAGAAGAGAGAGAGAGAGAGAGAGAGAGAGAGAGAGAGAGAGAGAGAGTAAAAATAATAATAATAATAACTGAACAGGTTGTGATGAAATTTCGAGCAAACTTGAACGCGAAGAAGCGAAAGTTGTTCTCTCTCTCTCTCTCTCTCTCTCTCTCTCATAAAAAAAAACAGACTATGCTAGATTTTCACCGCACGTTTCAAGGTTAGCAATAGCTGAGGTTGCGTCACAGAGAGAGAGAGAGAGAGAGGAGAGAGAGAGAGAGAGAGAGAGAGAGAGAGAGAGAGAGAGAGAGAGAGAGAGAGAGAGAGAGAGAGAGAGAGGAGAGAGAGAGAGAGAGAGAGAGAGAGAGAGAGAGAGAGAGAGAGAGAGTGAGTCCAACAGCAACAATGTATACATACATTCGATAAAAAATAAAACAAAAAAAATAAATAAACAAATGAAAAAAATATATAAACATCAATATTTACTGAAAACCAATATTTTTAGGCCGTTTAGTAGTAGTAGTAGTAGTAGTAGTAGTAGTAGTAGTAGTAGTAGTAGTAGTAGTAGTAGTAGTAGTAGTGGATGTTGTTGCTATTCTTCCTATTACTATTGATATTGCTGTTGTAGTAGTAATTGTCACCGTTCTTGTTGTTGTTGTTGTTTTTATTGTTGTTGTTATTATACTGCACCCAAGTCAGATAAACAAGAGGATACATGTCACGTGACTCAGGGAACAAGGAAGTAAGGCAGTGAGTTATCAGACCCGCAGATCAGCCTGACTTAACTGGGGTTTGCAGGTTATTGGCTGACGAACAGGTATCAAAACCAAGCCCCCCATCACCCCCTCGCATATTTCCGGCTTGTGTGTGCGTGGTGGTGGTTTGGGTGGCGAGGGAATGGAGCGTACATGACCTAGAATTGAAATCTCTCTCTCTCTCTCTCTCTCTCTCTCTCTCTCTCTCTCTCTCTCTCTCTCTCTCTCTCTCTCTCTCTCTCTCTCTCTTGGAAAAACAATATGTGGAATGACAAAAAAAAAATAAGATGGATAATAATAATAATAATAATAATAATAATAATAATAATAATAATAATAATAATAATAACTATAACACATGCAAAGCAGAAAGAAAAGAAAATTAAATAATAATAATAATAATAATGATAATAATAATAATAATAATAATAATAATAATAATAATAATAATAATAATAATAATAACCACAACTGCAAAAAAAAAAAAAAAAAAAAAACGACAAAACAGGCTAAGAACGGAGATGATAGAAAACGAAGGCAAAGAAGGATAAACTCACCTAAACCGGCGAGATGGTTGAGCACTCCTGTCTCCCTGATGACTTTGGGCCCATCACCCACGCCTATGCGACGCTGCAGGAGTGAAGGAAGAGGTACCATCAGCTGCATGCCTGTGTGTCTGTTCCAGTGTGTGAGTGTGTGTGTGTGTGTGTGTGTGTGTGTGTGTGTGTGTGTGTGTGTGTGTGTGTGTGTGTGTGTGTGTGTGTGTGTGTGTAAAGTAAGGCAGGTGTTTTCTGAAGATACAACTGTATTGTTTAATTACTTTGAGAGAGAGAGAGAGAGAGAGAGAGAGAGAGAGAGAGAGAGAGAGAGAGAGAGAGAGAGAGAGAGAGAGAGAGAGAGAGATGCTGGAGTCAGTAAGCAAAAGCGTCAGTAGTAGTAGTAGTAGGAGGAGGAGGAGTAGTAGTAATAGTAGGAGGAGGAGGAAGAGGAGGAACGAGGGTTTATCTTTACTAATCAAGTCCTTTGGGATGTAAGTGAGGTGGAGGGCACGAAGGATCTCAGACACTCCCTTACATTCCTTCTTACTTACCTGCCTAGAGAGAGAGAGAGAGAGAGAGAGAGAGAGAGAGAGAGAGAGAGAGAGAGAGAGAGAGAGAGAGAGAGAGAGAGAGAGAGAGAGAGAGAGAGAGAGAGAGAGAGAGAGAGAGAGAGAGAGAGAGAGAGAGAGAGAGAGAGAGAGAGAGTGTGTTGGATCACACACACATACACACACACTTGTAAAATTTACGTCCTTTTTAATTAACACCTAGCCACCCACCCACACACACACACACACACACAAACCTGTACATTACATATCCACTAAACACACACACACACACACACACACACACACACACACACACACACATCCCTCGGGCTCACGTTGACCTTGCAACACCAGCATCAGTATCAGCAACAGCAGCAGGGGTTGGGGTATGGCGCAGCACAGGAGGGCAGGGCACACACGCACACACATGCACATCGATACTAACTCCATCACCTCTGACCTGTCCCTTCTCAAAAACCGCGCCAATCACCCCGACTTTCGTGTTGACGGCGGGGGCGGCGAGGCAGGACAAGGATCTTTGCACATTCCTTCCCATGGTGGGGGCGAGGAGGCAGAGAGCGGCGCGGTACATGTCTCTGGTGCTGGCAGCGGCGCACGTCTGATCTCTGGCTAAAGAAAACTGGACTGAACAAGTAACTCTGAGCCCCGTGATTGGCTTTCTTTTATGCTTCATCCCTCCCTCACACCCCCACCCCACCTTGCTTCTCTCCTCCTCCCCGTCCTGGATGCCGTTCCCTCTCACTCTTCAAACTTAATGCAGACCCCAGCACTTGTAGTTGTACCTTTAACTGATACAGATTTCCGAGACGCTCAAGTGCAAGTGCAAGGAAAGATTATTGAAAGGAAAATGTTATTGTTTTATTTCTGAATGCACTGCGTTGTTAATTAGGTGTTGGTGGTGTGTTCCCGGGGCCAGCCAATCAGAAGAGGGGAGAAGCGGGGTTACCTCATCCTGACACAAACACACACACACACGCACACACACAGTTTCCTTCAAATCAAGAGAGAGAGAGAGAGAGAGAGAGAGAGACTAATATTTTGTTTTTATTTCCTCCACTCCATCTCCTTCATTTCCCTCCAAACCACATTTCCATAACGTCCTTGGACCCTCACCTTCCTTCCCCAAAGCACCCACTCCCCTCCAATCCCTTCCCCTCTCTCCCCTTCCTTCCCCTCCCCTCCCCTCTCTCCTCTCCCCTGCCTGTGCGGTGGCCACTGTTGCACCTCCACACAAACAAGACAGTGCAACCTCCGCTCTGTAGATGCGTTTCGACATGCGAGATTATCAGCACTATCAACACACAAGCAACGCAGGTGGTAACGTGACGTAGCGCTATGGATGCAATGTGTCTCGGTGCAAGGATTAATGGTGTAACATATGCATGGTTTCCTCTCTTGGTGCTTCTCTAATGTATGAATTCGTTGATATAAGTGTAAAATCTCCTCAGTTGCTTATACTGTTAATGATGTATGTTCATTTATTTATTTATTTATTTATTCTAATGTCTATGGGATTACCATAATTATAACTGCTTTTTTGATATCTGTAGAAATCATCCATATTCATGTAAATTCATATAAACTGATAGAAACTCATAAACTTTTTTTTATTAATGTAGTATACTACTACTACTACTACTACTACTACAACAACAACAACACTGCCTTTCCCTTCCAATAAGTCAGTCACACGGGAGAATCGTAAAATGGCATAATAAGAAAAGAAGAACACAGTCATATACAGCACACACTGAACAAAGCCTTAGCCACGTGGGGTTGACAGTGGGCTCAGAGCGACGTAAAAAATAAATAGTCTAGTTATGTAGACTCCCACCCCCGCCACCACCCCGGTTATTGCAGGGTGGCGTTTTTAAATGTAGGACAACAGGGTGCAACACCACGTGTGCCTGAGTGTGGTGTTGCGTGGTGTGGAGCAGTGGGTGACTCAGGTGTCTACAGAATAGTTGTGTCAGCCAGGCTTGTTATCATAGTACGTTCAACAACAACAACAGCAACACAACCGGATAACAGCTATTATTATTATTATTATTATTATTATTATTATTATTATTATTATTATTATTATTATTATTTACCAGAACTAGCTTGGATTAATGAGGAGTGGTCATAAACAGAAGAATAAAAAATAATTACAAGAAGAAAATAATGGTTGGATTCATACTTTTTTTTTTTTTTTACGAACTTCCTAGGACGCTGATAACAGAAATCCTCACATTTCCCACAAGGGTCTAGACCAGTATATCCCAACATCGGGGAAATTTCTCCCTGGGGGAAGTTTTAGGATTCCAGGGGAAAAATCTATTGAAGTGAATAAAAAAAAAAATACTTGCTATTGGCCGACAGAAAAAAAAAATAATAATAATCAGTGTGGTAGTTGACTTCTCTTCAAGTACTATGCACAAATATAAATAAAAAAATATGATACAATTGCCTCTAAAGTGACTATGTATAGTAATTGTGGTCGAAATTCCATAATTTTGTGGTCACTGTATGAAGGGGAAAATCCGAACAGGTGAACAGGAACAAACAGGAAAAAAAAAAGAAAAGAAAAGAAAATCGGTACCACTGGTTTAGGCGACACCCGAGTGTTGTTTGTCAAGATGGGTTAGGAGGTCAAGGCGGCAATATTAGTTAACATCTTTGAAGCTGCAGTTGGTTTTCCGTGAAATGAAACTTGCCAAGCTCAAAATAAAGTCCTGTACACATGAGGGATATTGAAATAGCTGCCCTGTTTATATCTTCCTCTGAAAACAATACGTCTGTATCTTTAATCTTTACACACACACACACACACATATATATATATATATATATATATATATATATATATATATATATATATATATATATATATATATATATATATATATATATAATTCAAACGTATAATTATCCAAACCAAACATTTATAGCTCATGATATAATAAAAAAATCTCGCAGCAGGTTTTCTTTCGCTGCAGAAAACGTGAGTAAATGAATCCAACGTCTCTAGCCTAGCCCACCCTCCCCAAAATGGCTCATTAACCATCTTCTTACATAAACTATATATTTTTTTCTTTTATTCCAGTGATTCCAATAAACAAGATGGATATAAAAGCTCACTTAAATTCATTATCTTTACCTGTTAACAGAATATTGAAGACCCCCCGATAGCTGCAGAAAATGGAAGTAAATAAACCAGTGTCCCGATCCCTGGTTTATCCTCCCAAAATTGGCTCATTCATCACCTTCCTACATTTACTCTACCTTCTCTTCAGTTACAGTCGATCTAATAAGCAATCCAGGTATGTCGGCTTACTTAAATTCATGTAACTTTAGATAAGTAACAAAATATTGAGGACACGTGTAGGTGGAGTGGCCGAGGCTCACACGGACACGGCCGCTGCCTCTCGTCTGCTATCCGGCCGTTTCGTCTTCCCTCTTCTCGCTCGCCAGTATGTGGTACAATATCATCCCCAGCTTCGCCATCACGACGGGCATGCTTGCCATCCCTGCAGTGTTCATAGCTGGCCTCCACAAGCTGGTCTATGACAACGTGAGTGTCTGGGCTCATACGCAGCAGATGAGTGAAGGGACATTTTTCCTCCCTGAATTATTCCCCATACTTCTCCCTCCAGGACATCCCCTCCTTAGTTTGCCCATACAGTAAGATCTTGAACGAATTTGGCAATACATTTTCATATTTTTGTTGGAATACAGAATTTTGCCATTACCACTGATCAGCGGTAGTCAAGTGTTGCTGGAGACGGCTGTAGTGCATTTTTTTTTAGATTCCCGTTAGTCTCCTCACTTTGGGGAAGGAAATATGGTCAGATCTTACCAGTACCGGCTTCATATGTATTCTATTGCCGCCCTGCTCCAGGATAGGCAAGCTTGATGAGCAGGTAAGAAAGCGAGGTTTAAGGGGGGGGGGAAGCTTAAGTAGGCCAAATTTGGGAAACCTTAAAAGTCTCCGGCGAAAAAAAACACCACTTTTGGGGAAATCCCAAAAAATAGTGAACAAATAGGGAGTATCTGCCACCTATACCATCCACTATACTATCCTGATCTGAAACTTTCGTGGGTGGTGGCAAGAATGACCCCTGTAAGATTATGAATTCAATTAGGTTTAGAGGTTAGCTGATGATGGAAAATAGGTATGTACCCAGAAAAAAAAAAAAAAAAAAAGAGAGAAATCATCCTTGGCACTTATTTTCTTGGCAGTTTGGACTCCACATTCTTGTAGTGCCTCAGTGGGTCACACTGATCTCATGTTAACTGGTTATGGTGAGAGGATGTGCCAGATTGTTCCTTGTCGTAGTACTTCCCAGTCTTGGTTCTTATGTACACCTGTATGAAATCAGTCTAAAGTGACTACATGCTTTTGGTTATCAACTCTCATCTTAATTGAATAAATTACTAAAATATCTCAAGAAAATAAGGTCTACAGTAAATTGTTCGTGCAAGTGAAGTGAGATCAGTCACTGCAGCTTTTAAGAATGGAATCATTTACGAAATCTGTATTAAGTAAGCTCATTGCAGTGCATTTAGAAATGAGCTAATTAATCATTATTCCTTTAATCATAATTTAAATCCTACTGTCATATTTAACTCAAATCTACTTGTATCCTATTTCATGCCAGTCCTGGCTTAGTGCCTGAATCACTTGCACATTATGCCACCCATTTCTGATCCTCAGCAGGATGGATTTGAGGATGAGAAATATATGTACATAAGTGAGATTCAGGTGACACTGAATAAAAAATATATGTACTTAAGGTGACACTGAATAAGAACATGCTTGTTTCATAAGAATGGAATTTATCAGATAAAAGTTGTGTTTACTCATAATTTACACTAAGATTACCAGTTGTTTTGCATTCACTTTAATACAACACTCCATCCTGGTATCATGATTAAATAAGATGATTGTTCAAAACTTTCGTAAAAGAAAATATTTAATTAAGGCCACCCTATCTCAAAAATTAAACTGAACTCTGTTGATATCTTTCTGGATTATCTCCCAGACAAACAGACTTGAATAAATGTGTACACCTTTGTCAGTCATGTTCAGAAGTGATGAGGTGTTGCAAGTAACTCTGGATTGCCAGGTGAAAGCAACCAAGTCATCTTTCAAAGATACTCTTGTATATTACATTTTCAGCATGTATTTGGAATTTGGTAGTTGATTACAGGTAACATATTTATGGAATATGATGTTTGTGAGCTCACAGGACTGGTCATGAAAATTTCAGGTAGTGAATAAACAATTAATGCCTCATGAAGCCTGTGCCTCACCTACCTTTTCCTCCTGTGACAGTTCTATGAGCGAGACCTGCAGTACCCACACCAGCGCAACATGTACCTCCGAGACGGGCGAATCAGTGGCAGTCCTTGGAAGATTGTGGTAAGTGTGTGTCAAGTGGGCAGAAGGTGAAGATAGAGCAACATGTTAGGCTGATAGTAAATGCACCACAGAGTAACTGAATGGTTGAAGATAAGTAAAAAATAAAACTAAAAATAAGTAAAGTAAATAAAAATAAAGTTAAATAAGTGGCTTTAATATTGTAGCTGAAGACTGTAATTCTCATGATTATTTTATTTCATTTTATAAAGTTGAAAATAATAAGAATAGACTTTAAATTTCCTAATTTTGTTATAAATTTTAATTTCTTTCACTCTTCTTTGTATGTGACATATACATTCTACTATACATTTCATGTATTCACCTACCATGTTTAGCTTCCTTTATTTCCTTATTTCCTGTTTTCTGTGCACTACTGTTACTTGCTCATTACTCAACTGAGCCTCTCTGTGTTGCAGGGTCTGGAGGCAATCCCTGATGAGGATGGAGCAAAAGAGTAGGTCGATGTGGGAAAGGCGATGTCATGAACCATAGTGTACATATATATATTATAATTATTATCATTACTGTTTCTTTGGTAATAAAAATAAGTAAGTAAACTGGTCATTTGACTGTCCCTTTATTAACACCAGAATTAGTTATGGAAGGACTGGATGTTAAAGGCACATTGATCTGTATGCATCAGAAAATCAATTGCACAACAAAAAAATGCATAAAATTTGTATAGTTACCAGTCAGCAAAATTGATGTGTTTTGGGTTTGTGCCATAACTCTTCATCCTTCCAAACTTGACCTTAGCATAAAACTTGGATAATACATTGAGGTTTGAAACACCTCAAGAGAAGTCAGCAGAGTAACATATGATGAAAGCTTCAAGTTTATTTCACACTATGTACAGAGTCTTAAGCTCCTGAGGTAAGCATAACAGAAGCACTTAGAAAAGAAACATGTCTTTGCACCAGACCTTTAAAACAATGCTGTTAAGGGAACACAACAGGACTCCAACCATTTGAGTGCTTCACATCACTGAAATGAACACCCATAAACACATGAACTAATTTTACCGAGTATTTCTGCTGAGGAGCTGTACCTGTAAAGAATGACCTAATTGTAATGTTATTTTTCACGCCTAACTTGCCCAAGACTAGAACGCATGAAACTGCTTATCACTATTACAGTATTTTTTGTGAATAAAACATTACATACACATAAAAGTTCAAGTGCATTCTTGTCAGTGTTTGGCACTTCTCCAGCAGCATAGTACCAAGTGTGTAGACAAAGGCCTGCCACCCAGGGCATACAAGGTTTTTAATATTGAGATGGTCAGTGTTTACTCGTGTAATGAGCTCCTGTACACCAGAGTTTTTTTTTCATAAAAAATTGATGCAATGAGAGGAATATGTATGGTAGTCTCCTGTAGTGACAGGTGCTTCACATGAGCAGTCTGGCTGGATCTGTGAGGCTATGATGCATCATAAGCACCAAGAGTCATCTGAGTGCATGTGCTAGTGAACTACCAAAATATGCATCCTTGAAGAATTCAAATTTTGATGTTCTTTATATACATACATACATATATATATATATATATATATATATATATATATATATATATATATATATATATATATATATATATATATATATATATTAATGTAACTCATCATAAGAAGGAAAATGTATGTATATAAAACCAGTGACACATCCATATAAATGATAGTGTAGAAATTGTCACGTAATACCAATGATGATGACAGATCTATGCTCGTCACTTCACACAGATTCCCTCCCAGCTACTACTGCCAGGAAAGAGATTGCCCATCAATTTTTAAAGAGCCATGCCTCCTATGTATTTTCACAAATACAGTTAATTAAATTTATTTTTGAATAAGAAGGCAAATCCATTAATAGTTTCTGCATTTCTATCTGATGGCAGTCCTCACACTAAGTATGTAGTTGATTTGCTCTGAAGCCAAAGTATGTCACACAAAACATCCATTGCTGTGGTACACATTAAACTGCCACATAATTTTCATAACCATCTTTAACATGACATTCTCAATAATTCACACCTTACATTTTACACATGGCCAAGAGAAAGTGTGTGGTGCATAACATTAACAAAGCACCCCAATAAGGAGGGTCTACCTTGCTGCTATTGCTCTGAGCTGCAGTGATGCAGAGTGGCAATGCATCAGGAAGCCAGCACTGGCCACTGCCTCCTAAGCTAAAGCAAAATTTGCCTCAACAAAATCTTTATTCCAGTATATTGTTAACCTGCTCTGAGCCCCTTCCATTGATTCCTAATAACATTTGGCTAATTATGTGATGGGTGATATTCTTTCCCTTGTTTTAGAAGTTTTTGTCTTCAGCATTGCAGCCCTAACTTGTTTAGTGTAAGAAAATCTTTATTTCATTATATTTTTTAATCTGCAAGGTGCTCTTTCCACTGATCCCTTCCTTATCTGGCTTGTGAGATTAGTGATTTTTTTTTTTTTTATGCTTAAACAATTTGTCTTCAACAATGTAACCTCACTTGTCATATAGTGTAGAATACCAAAATGTGAACTTATGAGCTCCAAAGCCTTCACCTTCACCTTCATAAACAAACTGCCAAGGTAGTTCTTTTGAATATTTTTGTTTCAATAAATTATTCATTTTGTGATATACTTACCTTCTAGGGTGTGAGCAGTACATTTTTCTCATGTTTTCTGAATTTAACATGAACACAAAGATATCAAGAATTATTGAGAGAGAGAGAGAGAGAGAGAGAGAGAGAGAGAGAGAGAGAGAGAGAGAGAGAGAGAGAGAGAGAGAGAGAGAGAGAGAGAGAGAGAGAGAGAGAGAGAGAGAGAGAGAGAGAGAGAGAGAGAGAGAGAGAGAGAGAGAGAGAGCTCACAAGGGTGATGCTGTGTGTCATGTTTCACCAACATGAAATGAATTAATAAATTAAATGATTGGGACCCTAACACTGGAGTAGGATGCCACTGCCCAAACCGGGCCAGAAAAGTGAAAAACTTCATACATTACAGCAGACATGCCACCTGTGGGCTGTGGTCTTGCAACTTCTGCTTTGTAATATTTACTTTGGATTGACAGGCTGTGGATGAAACCTATTCAAATATACAGCAGAGAACCTCTGGAGCTTTCTTAGTAAACTAAAAGCCTTTTGTTTAGGATGTAAAGTGCACCACATTGCTTGACTCTCCTCCTGTACTTAGCATCAAAGACTGACATATTTTTGCCACCCGAGGTCACATGAACTTGGCAACGCTGTCATGAGGTGATGACGTCATTTGCCAACTAGCCAACGTATTCCTGTTTTGTTTAGAAATGTGTAGCAGACTTTGTCCTCAAGTAAAACTATGGTGTCACAATCCATGATGATGATTACTGCAGTTTGTGAGAAATGAAAATTTTATGTCTCCAATTAGCCACTGCTTGTGTTGGTCTGAACAATTCCTTGTGACAGCTGCATGATGATGCTGGAGGGTAATTATGATATTCACCAATCCACCTTGCTGCAGTCTAAACCTTCTCACTTCAAGCAGTTTGAGACAGAGGGCTCCACAATAAATGCTGCAAAGATATAAGTTATACACTCAAGTGAAAAACATCACTCTTAACTCTGTAAAAACATGGCTGGGATTGTGTACAAATGGTCTACAAATCTTGCAGATAAATAGTAAGTAATACTATATACAAAATGGTATGATTTCAATGTCAACTAATGTGGAAATAAGCTATAATGCCCTGATTGCCACATGAACCAGTTTGTTTAATCTAAATATTGTATTACTTTCAGGAACACAACTATATGAGTGGGTTTCCTCAAAAGGAACAGTGGCATGTACCTTTAACTCTTCTTGTGTGAGGGATGAGACCACCTGGACCACAGCAGAGAGGCTGTGCTTCCTGACAGACACCAGAAGTGCAGGCAGCTGGTCACCAGCTGCCTGTGAGCATTTCACCACAGGCTTGCATTAGGGATGTATTATCAGACTTCACCACTGACCACTCAATTCTTGTATACAGCCCTACTAAATATTTCTTGTCTACTAAAATATTAAAACATTTTTAATATTTTTTTACAATGGAATTTTTCAAGATGTACCCAGTTATATTAATGACCTACCAATGCCTGTTTAATAAATAATTTTCTATTAATAATTCATTGGCACAATGTAAAGGATGTCTACAATTTCAGAAATATTTAACACATTCAATGAATATATATAATTATAAGGCAGATTTATTGAACATAATTTTGTCTTTAATGGAAAAAGCAACTCACTGACTCTCTTGTCCAAACAGATTCAACTACACCTTTGTGAGCCAACCAGCTCTGGAAAGCACTGGTGCAGGCCTAGCTGTGGGGGGTCAGAAGGGGTGGTGGTGGTGGTGGTGGTGATGGTGGTGGTGGTGGGGATCACATGACACAGCACTCTTCCCCCTGCTGTCCTTCACCAGGCGGGGCACTGCCATCCCCACCTGCTCCAGGCACCACCCCAGCAGCCCCCAGCACTGAGGACAGGTCAGGCAGGACAGGGTTGCCTGATGGGTCAAAGGACATGACTGGCCCCATGTCACCCACCAAATCCTTGGGTGGCTGACCCAACTCCTGCAGCTGTGGGCAGAGGAGGTAGGGTGCAGGGGAGGTAAGGGGATATGAGGTATTATTGAGAAATGTTTACTTGTTATAACTTCTTGTTCACACCAGTTTTCAAATAATTTTCAGGTATGTGGGTACTCCCAAGATACAAGATGATTTCAGATATAAGAATCAGCAATCATGAAACTCAAGAATACCACCTACAATAGAGTGAATGAACTATTACATACTATAAGTTTGGTGAAAAGGTGATCAATGAGAAATATAATAATAATAAAAAAAAAAAAAAAAAATAAATAAATAAATAAATAAAAATAAATAAATAAATAAATAAATAAAATAAATAAATCAGTAATCTTCACACATAAATGTTCTCCAATCCACCACCTCAGCACCTCCCTTCACAGCAAGCCAGAGAAGACAACACCCACCTTCTGCATGGACAACATGATCTTCTCAAACCGTTGTCCCCGCACCTCCTCTGAGTCTCCCTCAGTCTCCTCCTCATACAAGTCAACCACCTTTGGACAGAGCAAGGAGAGAAACAATGAATGGCTTATCAGTTTAAGTATTATAGTAACTGAATTTGAAATATAAAATATTCAAAACTGATGGATTTGATACTACTGGTGCTTCCCTAATTCATTCATTTTGGAAAATAACTAACAAAGCAACTGGAAAAAGAGCAGCAAAATAATGATCACTTTTCTTGACCTAACTTCAATGCATTTTTAAACTTTGAAAAACACCACATAATCTGGATGACAATTAAGTGATGCCAAAAAAGCTAAACTGGGTCATGTCCCCTACTGAACTGCAGATCTTTACAGGAAGCCTTCACAAGGATACACTCTGTGTACCACCTGAGAAATGGCCGTTATGGTGACTGAAAGTACAAGGCCCACATAAATGACCTTTAAATCTAACAACAGCTGGGACTTGGTGTCTGACACACAGCACTTCATTCTATCAATTAAAAGTTCAATCCTCAGTAACAGACTTTCTTAGTGAATTTATCCCATGCTCATCAATTTCTTAATGTGTCTGAGGTAATCAAGACTCGCCACACCACAGTCTCTGGCTTGCTCCTGCCTGTGTACCTGCTTCATGATGTCATACTGCTTGCTGTAGCGCGTGAAGTCCTCTTCTGGCAGGTTGGCACGGTTGTCTGCTAGCCAGTCGGGGTACTGCAGGTTTGAGTACAGAGGGCGAGAGTTAGCCAGCATAATGCCACTGAATACTGTAAGAATATATATACATCACTTCTGCTTATCCATATACTAAGCTGAGATCCCACTGAAGGGCTTGGTCTGCCTCTTTACATCAAATTTTACAAAGCAAGGGGATGACTGCAACATGTGTGACTAGGCTGTTTCTCCCACCACAAGTGTTTTAAGCATTCACCTTGTCTGTGATGTCCTTCATGGGTGAGTACAGCACCTCCTTGGACAGCACATTCTCCAACATTGCCTGCATCAGTGGGAACAAGGCTCCTAGTCCCCCCTCACCCCCAGCTGCCTCACCCCCACCCAGGCCCATATTCTCAAACATCTTGGTCAGGTCATCTGCACTTGGAGGGTTCTGAGAAGGGAAGTAAAACCAAGGTGAATTATTAGCAATTCAGATATCAAGCACGGGCATGCATATCATACATAAAGAGTTTGAGAAGATAAATGAGAGCAATTACACGCATCTTGGTTTGATAATTAGCAAGCATTAATTCAATCAGTCTGAGTTATATTGCCTGTCCAGTCAATTCTGACTTGACCTGACCTGAAGCTGCTCGGTGTTGTCTCCTATTTGCTTGAGAGTGTCTGCCAGGCACTGGGTGAAGTCTGCGTCAGACTTTGCCTCTTCCGCTGACTTGGTTGCCATCTGAGCAAACTGGGCAAACTGTGCAGCCATGGAGGAGAGGTCAACTTCAGGTGCCCCAGCTGATGACTGTGCTGGAGAGCTGGATGCCTGGGTGGTGGTGGCTGTTGCTGCCACCACTGGGTTCTCTTTCTCTGAGGTGTGTATGAGTCCAGTGAGTGTTGTGGCCTTTCTTTTCATGTATAAAGAAGCCAATGAAAGGTTTCAAGAGAAATGTCCATGAGCACCACACTTCAAAGCATGCTTAAAACACTGACAATATTTTTCTTATTCTTACCTTCCTGTTGTTGCTGCTGTTGCTGCATGAGTAACCGCATGGTCTGCTCAAACTGTGCTGTGGCTTGCTGCACAAATTCCTCTGTCCACATTTCCCCTTGCTTGGCTTGCCCTTCTTGGCCACCTGGACCACCCACTGCTGCAGTGATGCCTGCTGCAGTCACCAGGGAGGCCAGGTCTGTGCCAAGGGGTGCTGAGGCAGGGGCTGTGGAAGCCTGGGTAGGGTTTGGCACCTTAGGTTGAACAAAGTCTTGCAAAGCATCTGAAAGTGGTGGAAAACAATTATGAGTTCCTCTTTCTTCACCTTAATCAGAGTGAATTCAAGTTTCAGTTCAAACATATTAAAAACACGTCATGCTTCTCACCATCCAGCAGACTGTCCAGTTCTGGGTCGGGGACTTCCTCCACACCACCACCACCAATGCCACCACTGCCGTCAGCTGCTTTCTGCTCTCCCTCCCCAGACATCCTGCTGCTTACTGACTCACTCACGAGGATTCTAATACATTGGATGTGGTCTTAGAATTCCAGTAGTGGAGGTACACTTTTTGACATTGTTGTTTAATCTGTTCACAGTCAATGAATGAAAGTTATCAATACACCAATAAAACCAATTACATCAAAATGAACTGTTATGATTTCATAAAATTATTCAAATTTGACATACTATTCTCACAGCCACATAAATAATGTCTGAAAATTGTTGCAGTTTGTAATTATGTCATTAAAAAAAAAAAAAAAAAAAAATCAGATCTAAAAAGAAAAAAAAAATCCTGCCAACAGAATTCTTTCATTGACAGAGCCAAGAGAAAAAAAAAAATCTCTTTGTATAACTTTGAGAGAGGGGACGGATATTCCCGGTTTGTTTATATTTAAGGATTTTTTCTAAAAGCGGTGCTTTTTCTTTACTCTCTTGAAGTTGACCAAATTCGGCCTCCGCTACCCTACACCCCGCTTTCCTACCAGGTCCCCAACTTTGAGTGTCCTGGAGAGAAGCGGCAACAGAATACATAAGGAGCCGCTATTGATTAGATTTACTTTATGAAACCCAAACACATTTCCCACCGGCCCCTAAAACTTGCTACTGGCAGGAAGGAGGGACTGGAATGCAGTCTTATAATGTAGAATAAGACAGTCTCTCTTAAGGGTAACGAGTCTGTCAGTCATCAACAGGTGCATCTGAAGGCTTCCATATGAGTGCCACACAGCCACGGGCAAGGCACCGGAACCACCACGGCGGGCACTGCACACCTACCCAATGAGTCGAGTCGCCGTGAGGAGGGGCACCTGCCAACAAGAACTAACACTACCTGTCCCTTAAATCCCCTGAGACAGACTAGTAATAACTTGGCGCTCCTCAATTACAGACACAAGGTTATCAACTTCTAGGGTGATAATTACTTGTGGGTACAGTAGGTCACGCCGAACCGTTGTCAGCTGACTGAGGCCTGCACTTGTTTACTTGTGGCGCGTCGCTTGCCTCACGAGACAACCACGGCCATAGAACACGTGGGGCGCTCAGGCATGTCTCGTGTAAATCGCTCTTTTTCACTGTATTAATGCAAGGAAGCTATGGAAAGATAACACCCAGGCTTTACAGGTGTATTGGGTGGGTGTTTGGAAGGCTTGAGCTATTTTATACGTGGATTACGTTGAATTCTGCTATTTTTTTAAATTACAGTTTTGCTTTTTTGCATTCTCAATTTGCCATACTTCCAGTATTTTATTTATTTACTTATTTATTTATTTATTTTTTTTTGTATTTCTGGTTGGATGAAGTAGCTGAGTGGGAGAAACAAAGAGAGCTAGAATAGCGCTATCATATACAATATACAGATCCATTTAAAGAAACCACCCACGGCAGTCTCTCTTATTGGCCTTACTACTGCCGTTCACACAAGTCTTGGGTAAAGGCGCCAGGCGGAGACACTGACACTACGGAAACAGGTGGGGCAGGGCTTGTTTGGTGTGGTGGTTCTAAGCAGGACTCGTCCGTGGGTTCACTGAGCTAGTTTATAAAAGGTACGGTGGGGATCCTTCAGAGGACTAAGGAATTTTGGTATTACTTGCTTTCAAGGAAGCAGCAAGGGGAAGGGGTTATTTTGATTCGAGGGGTCAGTGTGAAGAGTTTACCGTCAGAGCCTGACGCCACGGGTCGACTTATAAGAGCCACTGGTCTGGAGAGAAGGACAGGCAGGGTACCTCAAGATAATAGTTTTTATTTCTATGTAAAGTGATCTACAACATACAACCAACAGACTGATTATAATTTTACTATAATAATAATAATAATAATAATAATAATAATAATAATAATAATAATAATAATAATGATAATAACAATAATAATAATAATAATAAATTATAATGAAATGTTGACCAGCATTATGTAAACCCAACTTTGATATCAAAAGTAGAAAACATTTACTCGGGTAATATATTATTATTTCATTATTAGTTATATGTATATTTATTATAAACTTTTTAGAGTGATGTGGCACAACAGATAACAACAACAAAGTAGTATTTGGATATTAGATAATCTTTTTTTAGAAGACTGAATATAATTTCTCAAAAGAAAACATTATAAGCAACTGACATCAGTCGCTTGTATAGTCTATATATTCTTTGGGGATGGGGGGACGAGGGGGAGGGACGAGAAAAGAAAAATGGAGAAGGAAAGGGGGAGGGATGAAAGAAGTCACATCCATATAAATATCTTGAAATAGAAACTGCAACTATTTAAAAGGCTTTGTTCATTAATCGTTATTACTAATGTTCCACACGAATAACGAATGCACCAAAAGGGGAGAACGAAAGGAGCAGCAAAACGCAAGGACGAAAACGTTACACACGCGACGACTACGACCAAGAAACGTTCGGTTCCTAAAGGGAGGGTAGTGGTGGTGGTGGTGGTAGTTGGGGATGGGGGAGTTTGTTTACACATGGCTATTATCGTACTTTTGTTTATCATACTCTCACTGGGATGTTTCAGAAGTCTATTTACAAATACGTACAAAATTTACAAGTTGGAGTGTGACCCAGTATATAGGTGTGTGTGTGTGTGTGTGTGTGTGTGTGTTGAAGGTTTGTGGTGAATGCTGGGTGGTTGGGAACATGCTAACAACAGTCTTACGTACGGCTGTCTGTTAGTATTGTGTACGTCTTTTTTTGCTGTCTTGGTAAAGGGTATAAAAAATAAACAAGAGTGGAGGAAAAATCGTTACAGTGGAAATTATGTATTAAGTTATGGAAAGACAAGGCGACTTATTTTTATTATTACCTACGACAAAGAATTTATTTATTTATTTTTTTATTCCTAAAGGGACAACACGACGGACGCTTTTAATTCGACAAAATACAGAAATGGATTGATGATGAAGTTGATAATAATAATAATAATAATAATAATAATAATAATAATAATAATAATAATAATAATAATAATAATATGGTTGATGATGATGATGATGATGATGATGATGATGATAGTGGAAAGGACATAACACGATGAAAAATAACACTATCCACTTCTCCAAGATGACACTGGCCCCGCAGGCACTGTACGAGAGAGAGAGAGAGAGAGAGAGAGAGAGAGAGAGAGAGAGAGAGAGAGAGAGAGAGAGAGAGAGAATTTTCATATCTTACAAGCTACAATCACCATTCAGTTCTCGTGGAGCAAAAACACACAGAATAAGTACTACATGCATACAAATACCAACGCTCACTCGTTACAGGCCCAGCTCAAGTCACCCACCTTGAAAATACATAAATAAATGATGATCTTAACATTACCAGAGACGATTTCTTCGCAAGGCCTTTGCATATGAACATAACGAAGGGTGCAAGAAGCCAAAAGGCCTACAGGGGGCAGTCCTTTCACATTAGCATCTTTCGCAAGAGAAATTAAACTTTTCCTTGCTCGAACTGATTCTATTAGGATGTAGCCTCGTATACTTAAAACACTTTGGACTCTCATTACGATTATTTCCAAGGACCAGAGAGACAGTCAAATTTTAGTTTCCTCTTTTCACCCATTAGTCCTTGCTAAACCACCAAAATAATTAAATTTATTCTTGAAAACCATACTAACTTCCAATACAGCCTGTTAGAATCGTCAAGACGCCCACATGTTCAAGTATACAGACCGCAGCCCATCATTCTTTATGATTCCCTGTTTGTTTCCATGCATTGGAATGGAGTGAAGAGAGAAGATGGAAGCGTAAGTGAAAGTGAACAGTTTTACCTTACACACGTGACTGCTGTAGCGTATATTAGAAAATCCAACATTTTTATTCCTTACTTATCTTACACTTGCTCCGGCGCCTTTGTAGGAGCTTATAGCAGTCCCACAGTTCGCACTTGAAGACTACAAACACTAGTGCCCTGTAGATCGCAGTGGTATGACAAATCACGGCGCAGGGAACCACGTGCTCGTGTCAGACGTAAACAAACGCTGACTTTTAATATTGCATCCAACACATCCCTACAGTCCAATCTTGATATGAAAACCATTGTTTACCTCTCTGTGTAGCCGTGGAACTCACTACATCATCGGCAAAAAAGTGTTCACAGGTATAAAAGCAAAAGGATGAGGTGGTAGGAAACGAGGATGTGTGTGAGGTGAAGGGATCGGGCTACAAAAAGCGGTGCGTTGAGCAAGATCAGCCAGAACGCCTCACGCCAGGCTCCACGCCGCCCTCGCCAAGAATACTCGATAGATATTACGAAAAATAACCCATGATTCTGATAATGAGACATGGCTGCAGTTGAAATCAAGAAAAAAATATGTAATAAAGCCTGTCCCACTTGAACGAGGGAATTTATGAGAAATCGTCAACAATTCGAATGATGAGATATGGCTACTTTTAAAATCAAGGAAAACCACGTAATAAAGATTGCCCCCACTCGAATCTAGTATCAGAAAACATTACAGAATAATAAAAAATAAAAACTTTCCCCATATAATTACAATGCTCAACATGATAACGCAGATTGTCGCACTTCAATTTATTAGTAGTGACATATTTGCGGAACTGGCGTGGGATCTTTATCGGACATCCACTATTTGAATTTGCGTGATGGAGGGCTGAAGGGCGAGGTGGCTGTCGTGGGGGGGAGGCCGAGCGCTGTGTTGATTGGTCTGTATAGGTATTCATTTGATCCTTTTTTGTTTTTCCCCGCGAAACTGTGATTCTTAGTTTGAAGAGATTATTTTCCACGAAGATGAGGAAGAAGCTGAACGTGACTTCCGCTTGATTAAGACACAGAAGAAATTATTATCTTTTCTTATAGCATAGTGTTATATATATATTTTTTCCACTCCACTCTTGTTTATACATATCCATTTCTTTATTAATCAACATTATTATCGTCATTATTGTTACTTACTGAGGCGAGTGACTCGGGAAGAGAGAAACAAAGAAATATCACTTATTCCCCTTCACACATATAAAAAAAAAAAAATAAATAATAATAATAATAAAAATAGAAAAAAATAAATAAAAGGAACGTACACAGATTTGTTTTCGTAATGCACATCGAAACAAGATTAATTAACGAACATGACACGTAAAGAATGACAAGAATGATATAGGAAAAAATGAAGTAATAGTAACAGCATTATTAAGTGAAAAAATAACTGAATCATAGACGGAGGAACAGCTATGAGAGAATGGACGAAGTTATCATGAGTGGACTTCAGTTTGTCATTATTATCTTATAGCGTTCGGGGCGAGTCGGATTAGAGAACAGATGGTGATGGATTATAAGAAAAAGCCTCACCCAGAGAAAAAAAAGAATATATCCCAACACATTATAAGAAGAGAGGGGGAAAAAGAAAATGGATGAACATGCAAAGGAAGATAAAATAGGGAAAACAAAAATGTTTTTTTCTTGAGACCTAACGAAAAAAAAAAGTACGGAAGTTATTTTCTTTTGACAATAGATAAGTGGTAACATTCTTATCCTTCCGAAACGCCTCTCACTACTCGCTAGACGTCTACGTTTATATATACGTATATATATTATGAAATTTAGAAAAATATCATTATGGAAGAGGTTTACGTAACTCTAAAAAGATTTGTGCAAAGTATTGGGGAAAAGTACTCATTTGAAGACGACGTAAGTAGATTAATAAATTATCTCCATTTTGTATTTTTTTGCTTTTTCCCCGCCATAAAAACTGGATCTCTAGTCTACTTTGAGCTTTGACTCACTTTCAGTTATTTATTTATTTATTTATCTTTATATATATATTAGTAATGACGAATATAACTTCTCTTTTTATAAAGCATCAAGACATGCGTATCCTAAGTGTCTTAACAAAAATAAAAAATATGCTTATAACAATCTGGAAGTCACAAATACATTAAAAAGATTTTGATCAGCGGCAAATCTTCACCCTGTCACCCTTTGTAAATGACTAAAAAATATATTATGGAACCCGTTTTAAGTATGGCAATAATGCATTCTCTCTCTCTTTGTTTTGCTTCTTATTTTTTAAAACCTCTAGACATGTAAATATATATATTTATATAGAAATCTCTCTCGGGAGGAAAGCATGCATGGTTTGGGGGCAGCCGGGGCGGCCCCTTAATGCCTTGGTGAATGCCACGAATAAATGCATCACTGACCACGTGTCGGAGTCTTGATCGAGCTCTTTGGAATCTCAGTTAAGTTGGTTCATCAATAAAACACACCAATAAATAAATAAATAAATAGACGAGAACACAACACTCACGCAGGAGGCTGTTACAAAAGTTGTCTTAACGTCCTCTTCTCTCCTTACCGTTAACTTGATATGCATGTTATCAAGAACGACGCGAACAATAATAATAATAATAATAATAATAATAATAATAATAATAATAATAATAATAATAATAAAGGAGATATGCTCACGCTCGCCTACAAAACAACTCAGCCAACACCAAGACGACAAAAACACTGAACGGTCGATACAACACCAACGCGGCGAAAACTGACAAGGGAGGAGGTATTTATGCAAAATATTTCCTTTAAGGGGGAGCGGGGTAATGTACAGGACCAGACCATATTTGTACACAGTATTTACACGAGAATCTTTGAAGTTTGAATCCATCCCCAGCAAGCCTCCGAGCAGCACGTGTCGCCTGCCCGCCGCCCGTCACTTGTCCACACACTCACAGCTCTTGCATGCCCTGTAGCCGCAGCGCCGCCTTTCTCATCCCATTGGCGTCGCTGCTGCCATGCACTGCTACTGCTGCTGCTCACTACAAAACACTTGGATGGCTTATTCTCACTGTCAGGACTATCTACAGTTACGATCACAAGTGCTCCACGGGCAGGACACGTCTGTTCCTGCCGCCACGCGTCTGCCATTCTCCCACTCACTCGCTGCATAAACAGCTAAAAAATCCCTTGGTCCTAGAGCCTCTAATGAAAGAGTCTGCATCACATGGGTGTCCAAGAAAACTTACTGTATTGTCTCTTCCTAATACGGCCACTGCCTGACGTGGCAGGGCAGCCTGAGGAGGAAGTGGTCTGTGTGTAGGTCTTTGGTTTTGCGGTTGTCCCAGCCGCCGCGCTGCCGGCTCCGGGCCCGGGTGGAGCGGGGCTGGGTGGGGCATGCTTTTCGGGGCACGCCAAGTACCAGTACTGACGTCACCATTCTCAAATTCCTTTTGTAGGACTCAAATCTCATCGGCAAAATAGTTTTTCACCTGACAGAGTCCGGGGCAGAGTGTGCGAGGCGGCCTCCGTGGAGTGTCCCCCGGTCCCCACCCCCCCGGGTACCCATTATCTCCATACTCGCTGGAATTTTTTGAGCGAGACTTTCTTCAGCTTGTGGACAGCGGCACGGAAGTCAGCGGCTGGATGATCGTCATCTGAGAGGATTTCTCCTTCCGAGTGTGCTCCACTGGTGCCTCCTGTACCACGCCACGTTTCGTGCATGCTCTTGAAGCGGCGGTGGTCCTGGTAAGCATCGTGACCAGCTGCCAAGGCGCTTGGGTCACTGTAAGTCTCCTTGACTGGCCGCCGCTCATGAAGCCGCGAGCGACTGACGCGGCTGATGGCTGTGGAAAGAGTGGAGGAGAGGGCCGATGCAGCAGCTGATGCGCGGCTGAGAGTACCGTCCAGCGGGGCGCCTCGCTCCCGCAGCACCAGCTTGCCTAATGTCTGCCATCCAGCCTGCACCTTGTAGATGTTCTGATTGTCAGGAAGCACGCGCCGTTCCACTCGTGGACAACGTTTCTTGGCTGAGCTGCCTGCCATCTCTGTCAGCTGGCCATATTCCAGTTCTTCCACTAACACAAAGCGGGTAGGGTCTTCCATGCGGCGTGCCTTGACCAGCGCCTGTGCTAGGATGTCCTGTGCTGTGCTGGAGGTAGGTGCCTTTAGGATTGTATAGGGAATCTGTGAGGCTACATTGTACACACACACTAGGAAAGTGTCCTCCTCCTCCCAACCTTTAGCTTCCTCTGTTACCTCACCCTCTGTTGCACCACGCTTTTTCTTCATGATGGTGGTGAGCCATGCACGGGTGCTCGGGTCATCTGAGGTCTTCTTTAGCACAAACTTGCCGTCGCCCTGCCAGTGCGCCTGCGCCTCCAGCGGCCGCTCATTCATGTCAAGAATGCGCTGTGTTGTTGGATTGTCACCCTTGCGCTGCCACCCTTTGGCCACCTCTTCAATAAGGATGTAGTCCTCGATGCGTGCACCCTTGCCTATTTTGACCATAGCTTTGTTGATGACGTCCCTTGCTGTACATTCTTGTGTGGCGCTGATTACTGTGTATGGCTCGTCAGGCACCACTCCGTGAATCTTTACGAAAAATTTCCGTCGCTTAAGTGCCACAGTTGGCGTCACATCCTGGTGCTCCACATGGGCCTCCTTTAGTGCGGAGTCCTGTGTGGTGGGATCATGGCCAGGTGACAATTGCTGTATCTCGTATTCCTCCTCTTCCATGAGTGTGTAAATGAACAGAGTGGACACTGGCAGTGGCTGGTTCTGCAAGTTACGTAAACGTACGTGACGGTAACCACGGCGGAGGCACCGCAGCGGCAGAATGCGGAGTGCTGTGGTGTGGCCCGTGCTGGTGTCTGTGACTGTGAGTCGCAAGAAGGCCAGATCCTTGAACATGACATGGATGTTGAAAGTGTCATTCCAGATGGGATTGAAGGAGTTGCGTTGCACCACCTTTGTCTTGAACTTGAGGCAGTCTACTGGGATGCCCAGGATCTCCACCTCCACCTGAGGACTGCCCTGGAAGTTGTCTTGACACACGTACTGGCCTGAGATGACGGACACCCGCAGGTTCAGGACGTGCAGGCCATCAAACTCCTTGTCAAAAGGATTGAAGCGTCGGTACATCATGTGGTTGTAGTCCCACATCACCCTGGGCTTGAGCACATACCCACAGCGGCCGTTCTGCTCAAACATGGCTGAGTTGAGGTGGAGGTAGGTGTCATCTGTCTGATAGTTGAGTGCTGCCATCTGTATCCCAAAGGCCCAGAAGTACAGTGGGTTGAAGTTGGAGGAGTCAATGCGCATGGCAGCAGGGTAGGTGCGCATCAACTGTGTCTCAGTGTGCTGCAGGGCGTCCAGCGGTTGACGACGACACAGCCTCTTGGCTGAATTTTCATTGAGCGAGGAGCACTGGTAGCACGGGTGCACGCCCATGGCACGCTTCAGGATGGGTGGCTGCAGGATGGGCTCCAGACGGCTGGGGTCTGAAGCCACCTGGGAGTGCACCAGTATGGGGGTGTTGGTGATGATGGGTGGCTGCACAGTGCTCTTGCGGCCACCCATCTTTTTACCCTTGACTGACTCTCTGGGGCTGGAAAGGTTGAAGCCATGGAACTTGACAGCCTGACAGTAGTTAACGAGGTCCGAGAGTTCCTTGGCAATCTGGCTGCTTTGTTTCTTATATTTTGGAGGCGGCAACTCTTCCCCTTCCAGGTGGTCGTCACTCTGGGATTTTGGACGAAAGCGGCTGCCCTCAGCACTCGACAGTGACTCGGTCCTTGTGCCCATGGACACACTCTTGATGAGCGAGGAGCAGTGCTTGTCGTCCTCAAACAGAGTGTCGTGGGCCAGTTCAAAGGGGTTGTGTTCTGAGGGAAAATAATGTTAGTACAGACACATGCACCAATATTTACCCCTGTATACCTCCCCACACACATCAACCATTGCTTTCCCTGCCAGCCTCCCTCTGCCCTTCACTTTCCCTAAATACTGTTACAACCCTCCCTAGTTCCTTACCTAGGCCTTGCACTACATACCTGGTACTTCCTGGCCTCATCATTCCTTACACTAACCCCAACATCATCCTTCACTCAAATTTATCTTCAAATAAACAACTAAATTCCAAGTAACCTCACCCTCATCATCATAGTCATCATCTTCATCCTCATCATCAGACTCTGGGTCATTCAAGGAGCCGGTGGATGTGTTGCTGACCAGTGAGTTGGTTCGGCCCGGGGATCGGTTTGAAGTGCCCTTGGATGAGAGACCGTCACGTCCCACATCTGCCACCAGCTTCTTGTTCTGCAGGGGACACACACAAGTCACTTCCAGGATCTGTAACAGGCTATTACACAGGCTGTCTTTCCTTCCACACCCTCCTTCGTGTTGAAATTGTCTGGATATTTTGTGGCTAGTGAAGATATACCTACAAGCCAACTACACACTTTTTCTTGCTCTATGGTCTTTAATCTTTTTCCCTCATTCTATGCACCTTCATCTCTCACTCTCTCCACATAACTCACATCTCTTTACTCTCTCCTACCTCTCAGCATTCCTTCATCTTTCACATCTATCATCTTCCTTTCATTGTTCCTTCATCCTTCCTTTCTCCACACTCCCACAACAACATTCTACTGCTTCTAGACTCCACATTTCTTCACAGCTCCATCCCTACACTCCTTCATGTCTCATCCCTCCACACCAGCCTTCCACTATCTCCTCCTCACCTTGATCAGGATGCGGTACTTGAGTTGTGAGGGGCTGGGCAAGTGTACATCCTCAGAGAAGTCTGCCTCAAAGAGAAACTTAGTGACCAGCTTCTCGCCAAACACCTGCATGAATATGTTGGCCATCCTAGACTGCTGTGGAAGGGAACAGTGGTTCTCGATGGACAGGATGATGGGGTACGGCGAGGTGACAAAGGCACTGCGATTGATGGTCTCCACTACACTCCTGAAGAAGACACAGAAGCGGCGGTGGTGAGTGTTAATACAAGACAAGGATGGTAGGATAATTACAAAGGCAATGGTAGGAGAGGAATGGTACTTGCCTAAGAGAAATGCTGTGAAAATAAATGCCTAAATGTCTACATATGATCAGTAAGACAAAGGTTGGAGTCATAAAATATTAACAAATAAGGATGATATCTCTGTTTTTCTTATTGTGGTGTGATTTTTCTGGATTAAACACTGACAGTATTGTGATGGATTTTTCTGTGGACAAAGTTAGGTGAGGCAGGCAGTGAAGGTTCTCACCTGAAGGGAATTTTGGTGGTGAAGGTATGGCCATGGTAGATCATCGGGGAGCCATCATCACCATCCCAGCAGTCCAGCTCGACACAGCGGCACCCTGTCAGTAGCACCTAGGAGACAAGAGAGGAAAAGGAACAGTAACTTAACCTCACTTTCCTCATCTTTCTATTCTTCTCACTCTTCCAACCTTCACATTCGTTCCTCAAACATTCTCATCCTCCTCATCTCCCTGTTCTTCTCACTCTTTCAACCATCACTTCTTAAAACTTCCCCTCATTCTCCTTGCCTCTTCCTCATGCCACTGTCCCCACCAGCAGCAGTCACCCCTCACCTGGCTGTACAGCTCCACAGAGGACTCGCCCTTCAGCTGATGTCCCGTCAGGTAGGTGTTGTGGGAGGAAGCAATGTAGTAGTTGGAGAGAGGCATGTTCATTTCATCCTCATCAGGTATCATTTTCTCATTTGGGAAGGCATAGTTGTCCTCGTCCATCATGAATCTTGCAAAGCCCTCAAATGACATAAGATCCTGTGTCCTGTGGGGTAGTAGTAGTAGTAGTAGTAGTAGTAGTAGTAGTAGTAGTAGTAGTAGTAGTAGTAGTAGTAGTAGTAGTAGTAGTAGTAGTAGTAAAATCAGAAACTGTACTAAACTATATGGCCAAACCAATCAATCAATAAGCCTCACCTGAGTGCTGGATCAGGTTCGTGTCTATAGAGAAGGCTGCGCACCTCCTCCAGGCTGCGAGGCTCTCCCTGCTGCTCCTCAAGGAACCGCCTCAGCTCTGCCAGTGTCACCACCTGTGGGGGACAGATGCATGAGGCAGAGGCAGAAGGAAGGGAAGGCAACAATATGGGTAAAGTAAAGCAGAGGAAGATAGTAAAGTTAATGGTCAAGGAAAAGACAAGCATGAGTGACAGGTAAGGAGGAGTGTTCTACTAAATGGAAAGGAATGCTCACCTGACTCTTGGAGCTGTCCAGGCCTGCACAGTTGGTGACAATGCTGGCAGCAGCAACAGCATCAAAAATCTTCTTCTTGTGGCAGTTGTTCCTGAAGACAAGGAGGTCAAGGGAGGTGTTCCGCGTCAGCAAGCCCAAGGAAGGCTTAGCTAAAGGTGGGGCCCTTTGGGCAGGGCTGGTTGGGGGTGAAGAGGGGCTGAGGCCAGGGTCATCCAGGGAACTGTCAGACAAACTCTTACGCGTGACAGCGAGAGTCTTGAAGAGTTCCCGAAGATCATTCCTTGCACGTAGACTAAATGACTTGTACAGCACCACAAAGTCCGTGAAGTCCAGCTCCGCTGCCTGTGTGATGCTCTCGCCCCGGAAGCCCCGTGGCGCCACCGGCATGAACTCCCCACCATTGCCCGCCCCACTGGACCTGCTGCGCTCCCTGAGGGGAGGTGACCGTGAACAGGTGGCCATGGCAGGAAATACTGCCTTCATGACATGTACTACAACAAACACAGTGAACAAATGAGGGGAATATTACTACAATCAAATATCTTTCATATACAGCAATTAAATAATAGAAAATAGCATTAAAAAAAAGATAATATGTAGCAGAACAAAGCACAAAGTACTACTGAGAGTCCTGTCTTGCTGGTGGTAAAAAGAAAAGTACATAAACTTAAAAATATGACTCTTCCTCAGCACAATACACAATGCAATCAAATGAAAACAACAACAACTATAATAATAATATTCTACCTATACAGTGAACTGACGTATCCATGAAGTGGGACAGTTGAGATGAGATGCCCATAAACACACACACACACACACACACACACATTCACTCAGACATAATCTCTCTCTCTCTCTCTCTCTCTCTCTCTCTCTCTCTCTCTCTCTCTCTCTCTCTCTCTCTCTCTCTCTCTCTCTCTTTTCCTCCTACCAACCTGTACCCAATAGCCTGCTGCAGGGGAGAGGGAAGACCCGTGGCAGGATCATAGGAGGGTCTGGGCACAGCAGGCGAGGGGAGGTGTGGCGTGGCGTGGGAGGCGATGAGATGCTCGGAGGCAGCGTCACAGGAGCGGGAGCGTGGCGGGGAGGGATGAGTGGAGTGGGCGGGCGTGGGGAGGACTGTGCGACGACTGGTATTGGAGAGGGCAGGGGAAGGCACCACTCTCATCTCCTCCATACATTTAGTTCCATCCTGAAGGGAGATTAGGTTGAGTAGTACATGTATGAGGGTGAATATATTATTCTTCCTTCCTTTCCCTTCCTTTCTTCCTCCTCTTTACCACATGTGCATTCATCCTCCTGACCTTCTCTTCTCTTACCTTGGACACAGTGATAGTGGCTTGGGACTTGAGTTTCTTCAGCTTGGTGCTCCCTGATCCCCGTTTGGTGATGGGATCCTGCGGGGACATGCTTCCTGTTGTGGAGGTTCCCCAGTTCCTGCCGCCAAAGATCTGCAGAAGGGGATGAAGGAGGAATGAAGAGTTATGAAGAATTGGATGTCATATACTAGTGGTGGTGGTGGCAAGAGGACAACACTGGTGAGTCACAGGTGGATAGGTGAGACCATATGACTGGAGTGGAACAGAAGGCTTGTGTTGTAATGAGCGGCAGTGTGACCCAAACAGTGGAGGAGGAAAGACTGATGCTTCTGGTGGTGGTGATGCTAAGGAGTGTTGCATGGTGTTACTTGGCAATGAAGATCACATTATGTATTCATAGGTCCAAAATTAATGCTTATCAGATCTTTAATGTGAAAGTGAAAGAGATCACACTATGAAAATAAATAAACAAATAAGATATAAGAAATCGTGAACCTGAAATGTGGAAATACGAGGGATTAAACATGTTAAACACAGAAATAACATGGAGGATCAAACACCTTAGATTTTGAAAATAAAGGATATCCTACACCTTAAATACAGAAATAAAGATCCAACACCTTAAACACACAAATAAAAGGAGTCAAACACTCTAAGACACTAATCAAATCCTCTCCAGTCTTCCCTTTCTTTCCCATCCTGGCCACCCTCACCTTGATGGCCTCAGCTGGCTTGGGGCCGCTGCATGTCTCATACTCAAAGTACAGCTTGAGGTACTGTTCCTTCAGCCACGTGAGCCGCTTGTCACTCACGCTGGCCAGGCGACGCTGTGCCCGAACCAACACCTGCAGGAGGGAAAGATTGCGGTGAAGAGATAAGAGAGAGCATGTTACAGTAAGTTAATGAATAGACTGGGATAATATGTAGGTAAAAAGAATCAAAAGAAAGGGCATAGTGAAGAAATGAGATAGAGCACGTTACAAATAATTCATGAACAGACTAGGAAAATACTGTATGTAGGTAAAAATGTTCACACAGGAAAGATTGTGGTGAAGAAATAAGAGAGGCGAAGGAGCACGTTACAATAAGTTAATGAATATACTGGGAGAAATATGTAAAAAAGAACACAAGAAAAAGCTAATGAACATACTGGAAGAAACATGTAAGTAAAAAAGACCTACTATAGACATGGTGATAAAAAGTTGAATACTTGAGAGAACACAGAAAAAATCATTAGAAAAGGGACATGTCTGAATGATACAAACCCACACCTTCACCATGTGTTGAATGAACCTGAAGCAGATGCATGTGTTAGTAGTGAAGAGTGTACAGCACCTCCCAAAACAATCTTTAGAAAATAAAGGGTTTCTCTGACACAATGCACAATATTATTTGACACATTTGGTAATTATGGTGGCAACGGTTGGCAGCCCTGCACATAAGGAATAGCTGCTGTATATTTATGACCTGAGAAACAGATGGGCATATCAGCATTACATCAAGCCAAGTATACCAACCTTACTGATGCCACACATGATCAGGCAGCAAGTTTCATATTGTTCATTATGCCACAGTTCACACTGCACTTTAAAGAGAGTTTTTGGGAGCTACTATACATCAATTAGAGGAAGCACTGGATACATATAGGGCCAAACAAACAAAGTTCATGATCTGTGTTAACAGTAAAGAATGCACATCACCAAGAAGACAAAACAAACTCATGATCTGAATATCAAAACTACATGGATACAGTGATGTAAGGACACACACCTGCAGTCCCTGACACCACAGCCTGGCCACAGAGGGCGGCGCCACCAGTACCATGATCCTGTTGTCAGCCAGGTTGGGGCCATAGATAAGGGTGACACAGTGCTCCTGGGGCTGAGATGCCTCCAGAAGGTATCTGTGGAGCAAGGCAGGTGCTGGTTAGGAGTGGTGGTGGTTAACATGGATCAGCTGAGAAGGATTGGAAGCAGGTGAATGTTTAACCTTTTCACTGTGATACAAAACAATGAACAGCACCAGAGGCAAAGCATGAAATCTTTATAAGTATCTACAAGAAAGAAGGGGGATTAAAAATAAGAGACTTTGCAATTTCTACCTGGTTTAAAGACTGGGGGTGGCTGTAGAACAAGTAAAGATGTTTCAGAGTGCTTAGTAGTGAAGGAAAGATGTACCAAATAGCAGTTAAAGGATTAAACGATAGAGAATATATCCAGCTGAAAGCATGTCAGATTAAATGAGGTTCTGGATTGTATGATGCTGGAGTATTGAGTAATAATAGTGGGGAAGAAAGGAAAAGGGTGGTGAATGGCAGGGGAGTGGTAAGGCATGGTGGTGGTGGTGGTGGTGGTCATGAAAGGTGAGCTGTGAGAGATGCAATGGGAGGTTAATGGATGAGTATGTGTTCTAGATCTCTGCAGTACTGGTTAGCCAAGACTTAATTAACCCCTTTACTGCAATGGTCATCCTTCTCTAACCTTCCCAGCACTGTGTAAATGGTTTGCATGGAGACACAGCAAGGAGCAGAGAGAAAATTGAAGGCTGATTTTATCCTTTAACATTATGGCAATATTTACCAAAGCTTAGCATGAAAATAGTGTCCAAAGTGTTATAGGTATTGATGGGGAAAATTTGTCTGGCAGTGAAAGAATTAAAGGCATAATTATAAGAGAACATCAAGAGCCTGGCTGAAGAAGTGATGAGAGAAGTGTACACTCAGCCCTACATTTACACTTCCTAATGACTGTGCAAGGTGTGAAGGACTAGTTAGATACCTGCGGGCAACTGTGCCAAAGTTTGCATCCCGCACCCCTGGCTCCACCTCCTTCAGGCAGGACACCTGGATGAAGCCCTCCTCAGGGACACCACCACTCACGTCAGGTGCCTCGGAGTACTGCAGGGGGAGAAATGATCAGTGGAAGGCGCTGTGAATTTGTTTGTCTGTCTGGTAAAAATAAGGGCTTTGTGTATGGGTGAAAGATAAGGGATGTGTATTTATGTCTGCAAAAAAAGGAAAGATGTCTGTATTTGTCTGGGTAAAGGAAAAATTGTCTTTCTGTCTGTCTGTCTATCTGTCTGGGTAAGGGAAAAGACTGTCTGTCTGTCTGTCTGTCTGTCTATCTGTCTGGGTAAGGGAAAAACTGTCTGTCTGTCTGTCTATCTGTATGAGTGAGGGAAAAGTCATCTGTCTGTCTATCTATCTGTCTGTCTGGCTAAGGGAAAAACTGTCTGTCTATCTGTCTGGGTAAGGGAAAAGTTGTCTGTCTGGGTAAAGAAAAGGGGAGTTTGCATTTGTCCATGTTGGTCTCTATCATTACCATACATCCCTAAACATCCACAAACAGTCTTTGGGAAAAGGAAAGGCGTACATTTAATTTCATCCGTCCCCCTCTTGAAGGTGCACACAAACACCCACAAACTGTCTGTCTCTTGGAAAAGGGAAAGAATTCTTGAGTTTATATTTATCTCCCTCACATCCATAGTAGTAGTAGTAGTAGTAATAGTTTACTGACAAAAAAAAAGTTACAATCTCATTTTTGTTCAACTTCAAGAAAAAAAGACAATAACATCTCACAGAAGGATAACAGCTAAACCAAACCACACACACACACACACACACACACACACACACACACACACACACACACACACACACACACCATATGCAGCAGGCCTGGTGACACCATATCCTCAGGGTTGGCACTGAGCACATAGTCAGGCTGGGAGGAGGAGTGGCCCGCCCTCAGTGCTGACCAGGGCGGGCGGCACCAGGTGAGGGTCCCATTGCTCCTCTCCAGACGTAGGTACACCAAGCAGCTGCGGCCACTCTCCGGGTCCCAGTTGACCACCGTGGTGCCGTGGTGCAGGATCTGTGGGGGCAGGGATAGGTGAGTGATGGTGTGGTGAAGTGGTATGAAGGGTGATTGTGTGTGTGGTAGTGTGGTGGAGTGGTAGGAAGGGTGATGGTGGTGTGTGGTGTGGTGGAGTGGTAGGAAGGGTGGTGGTGTGGTGGACTGGTAGGAAGGGTGGTGGTGAGTGTGATGGTGTGGTGGTGAGTGTGGTGGTGTGGTGGAGTGGTAGGAATGATGGTGGTGAGTGTGGTGGCATGGTGGAGTGATAGGTAGGGTGGTGGTGGGTGTGGTGTTGTGGTAGGAAGGCTGCTGGTGAGTGTGATGGTGTGGTGGAGTGGCAGGAGGGATGGTGGTGAGTGTGGTGGTGTGGTGGAGTGGTAGGAGGGATGGTGGTGAGTGTGGTGGTGTGGTGGAGTGGTAGGAAGGGTGGTGGTGAGTGTGATGGATGATGAGAAAGCTTGCTGTGGGTTGCTTCTGCTGCTGCTGCTATTATTTGTACTGTTACTACCATTACTACTACTATAACAATTACCCATACACCCATAACTACCACCATGACGGCCCTGCACATCACACTCATTACAAGCTTGACTCAATCCTGTAAAAGAACAACTAGGTAAGAACAATTAGGTAAGAAATATCAGGTACAAACCCCATTTAGACCCTTCCCAACACCTCCAGCCTTCACTAACTAGCAAAGTGTAGAGATCCAAGCCTCACAGTTACATATCACACTCCAAGACCCTTCCAAGTCCCTCCAGCCCTCACTAACCTGCAGAGTGTGAAGGTCAAGCCCCACTGTGGACCTGGGCAGGGGTATGAGAGTGACGCCATGGTCGTGGGTGAGTGGCTGCACTGGGTGGTAGTCCTCCAGCTCTCCGTCGCCATCACCATCCATGCCCCCAGTACCACCAGCACCGCCGCCATAGCCACCACTGCTCACCACACTGCCGCCAGACCCACACACGTCCCCTCCACCACTGTTGGTGTTGTTATTGTTATTGTTATCAAGGTTATTGTTATTATTTTTGAGTTGCAGGATTAGTTTATCATTTAGTTAGTCTGTTTATATGTTATGGCAATGGTATTATTATTATTATTATTATTATTATTATTATTATTATTATTATTATTATTATTTTTATTATTACCGTTATTTCTATCATAGTTATTGTCATTATTTTGAGTTACATGATTAACATTTCATTAAGTCAATCTGTTTACACATTGTGCCACTGCTGGTGATTGTTGCTATTGTTATTTTTATCATAGTTATCATCATGATATTTTGTATTACATTATTAGTACATATACCATTAAGTCTATTTGTTTATACATATATTACTACTATTACTACTCCCACAGAAATAAAGGTACCTGCACTCCACTACCTCACACATCCATAGACCCTCCACCATCCCTCCATTCCACTTATAACACCTATATACCTTCCACCAATAACACATTAACCCTCCACCACCCCATTCCTTTCCTGAACTTCTGAAATTAAGTATGTTTCTCTTGATTCCACCCAACATAAACCCAACACTACCCTCCACATCTTTCCACCTCCCTGCCGCACCTGAGGGAGTCCTTGATCATGGAGTGGGCAAGGTGGTTGGAGCGTGCCACATAGTGCTGGTGGAAGGTGGCCAGTCGCTCCACCACCTGCTGGGCCTCATAGATCTTGGCCATATTGATGAGTCCACCTGGGCCGATCCGTGTGAAGAAGCCGTCCTCACCGCAGTAGTCGGAGATGAACTGGTGGGGGAGGAAAAGGTTAGATGGTGTTGTGAAATGTCTAATTTTGATTCATAAAAAAAGGAACAATCCAAACACTCCCTCCCTTCATCTGTTTCCATCTCCCTTTCTTCCTTACAACCTCTTGTTCTTCTCTTCATGCCTTCCCTCCTTTCCACCCCTTCCCTTCCTTGAAAACCACATTGAATAAAGGGAAGAATGTTTGTATGTCTACACACACAATAAAATGGTATTAAAAGACAAACAACAATAAGCTTGACTTCATCCAATAAAAACATAATCAGATAAGAACACAAACAGACAGACAGACAGACAGACAAACACACACCTCCACCTCCTGCCCATCCTCAGCCAGCACCACAAGGGAGGGAGTCCCCTGAAGGATCCTGGTGAGATCTCGCAGGAAGGACCCAAAGAAGGGCACAACTCTGGTCTCAGGCATCATGAGGGCGCGGTCCAGGGCGGCCTCATAGTGGGTGCGCCCTTCCCCCAGCAGTGCCGCCGTCAGGAAGTCTAGCACCGGCAGCTGTTCATTCTCCAGACTCAACCAAAATGGTTTCAGCTTCTCCGACCTGAAGGAGGAGGAAGAGGAGGTGAAGGAGGAGGTGAAGAGGAAAAGTAGACATCATAATTTGTGGGGAGATTCTCATTAGATTTTCACTGAGGAGTCTGAGTGTGGGATTAACTTGTGTGTCAGTCATAAGAGTGTTGAAAGGAGGAGGAGGAGGAGGAGGAAAACTAGATGTCATAATTTTTTGGATGTTATTATATTTTCACAAGGAGGTCTTTGAAAGTGGAATTAAATTGTAAGTGTTGTAAGGAGGAGGAGGAGGAGGAGAACAGGACATAAGAGGGCAGAAGACATAAGAAAGAAATGCAGAAGTAAAACTTTTGAGGAAGCACTTAGTAAAATTTTCACAGAAGACAGTTATAACTCGTGTGTGTGTGTGTGTGTGTGTGTGTGTGTGTGTGTGTGTGTGTGTGTGTGTGTGTGTGTGTGTGTGTGTGTGTGTGTGTGTGTGTGTGTGTGTGTGTGTTCCTACAGGAGAGTTTAGTCCCATACTTGAGTCCTGTGATGATCTCCATGGCCCCGTTGAAGTTGGCCATGTTCCAGCAGGAGAGGGCCACGCGCAGGATGCAGGACAGCACGGCCTTCCTGTCCTCATGGGTAGGCTGTGAGACTATCACGTGCGTTATCCAGGAGGAGACCTGTGGGGGTGGGGGGGCATGGATGGGATTAATTATTAGAGCGCCAACACCTGAGAAATGCTTATAACACCTGTGCAGTCATCCACTATAAGTTTGTAGTTATTTTTCTTAGTTTCGTCATGTTTTAAAGTATGCATGTTCCTATTTTTAGTGTGTTTTGTCTGAGAGTTGTAGCTTTATATATATATATATATATATATATATATATATATATATATATATATATATATATATATATATATATATATATATATATATATATATATATATATATATATATATATATTACATGTAGAATATTTAAATATAAGTAATCATGTTATTTGGCAATTACTATTTTTTTGTTAGTTTTGTTATTTACGTTCTGTTTTCAATGAATTATCCATTAATGTACCTGAATGTTGTTCTGATGACTTTATATGGATCATAACCCAATTCATATTCTTTGCGTTTTATTTATTCTGAATTTCTTATGGTCAATAAAATCTAAGTGTGTGTGTGTGTGTGTGTGTGTGTGTGTGTGTGTGTGTGTGTGTGTGTGTGTGTGTGTGTGTGTGTGTGTGTGAGTGTGTGTGTGTGTGTTAACTAATCACAAACACTTGTATACAAACTTTGATTTATTCCTCCTTTCGTGATAAAACTTATATGAAATCAAACATTCCATTTTTACGAGCATAGTACTAGGTGGGGGGGAGTCTTATAAACTCTAACGTGCCTGATGCTCCTTTGTATTCATTTGTATATTGCTGGCGTCTCAATCACTCTATCAATCAATCAACCAATCAATTTCACATTTTCATCTCGACAACATTAATAACAGCCTTTATTATCTCTCGAATCCATTTTTTTCCCCCACGATAGTTGATATGCCTTCCCTGCCTCTCACCTCCTTAACTCACTTCAATACGTATTCCGGTTAGAACTGTATTATATTACCCAGGCATCTCATTTTCTCATATTTTTTTCCTAGTAGTGCTTTCTTTAAATATTCCTCTCCTCGACCGCTTCCTGGTAGATCACTTTTATTTTATTCTTCAAGTTTATTCTTTTCGGTGAGTCTGCTGTACACCTTCGTTGTCTCTCCTCTGTACACGTGCCTTGCCTCCCACCTCTGTGCATCTTCCTTGCCTCTTACTTCTGTACATCTTCCCTGCCTCTCACCTCAAGTCTCTTTAAGATATCGAAGGGAAGAACAGTACTGTCTTGCATGTGTATCTCACAGTCTCATATTTTCCCAGTGTTCCCAAGTCATCCGTCCTCTCTTCGTGTTCTGTGTTCATCTTGTGATACTTTCTACAGCATTTCCATCCCCCGTGTGTGTGTGTGTGTATGTGTCACCGTAACTTTCCTTATCAATGACTCACTAGTGAATTATGGGACTTATAACTCTCCCTGCCTCCTAATACGTGTTATTAGTTCTAAGGCGCACCTGATCCTGCTCCTCTTATCCCCACTTCACTTTAAATTACGTAATGAGCCACGAAATTCCGGCATATACTTACTCATCGACTAATCCTAGCGCGCGCACACACACACACACACATACACACACATACACACGGTCACACACACGCGCTACACATTACGCCATACTGATTATTATACAAACTAATGATAATTTGCATATGCTATCTTGGAATCAATAAATATCTAACTATCTATTCCAAGGCCCATATTCATGAAACGCTTCGCTCTCTCACCACGACTTTTCAAGGCCACAGAGATGATTAGCATGTTTCTCAAGAAAGTTTCTCCTGTTAATAATGTAGAATCTTGTTAATCTGTCATTTGAACCGTAAAAATACCCTTAAAAACCCGTGCAACTTCTACTTGAGCCTCTTGAAAGTAGTGGAGGTGTGGCGCAAAGTCTTTCAGTAGGTGGAAATAGGTAATGCTTCATACGGGGACTGCCACGTGTAGGCCTGGTGGTTTCTTGTAACTTCCTTTGTTTTCTTATGTTCTAATGGCTCTACGTCTCATCATATCCAGTCTTTCCTCCACTGTCATTTTTTTCCCCGTTTATTATTCATCATTGTTCTGAAAGAGGTTTGCTTGTTGTTGTTGTTCTCTTATGTATGCGTGGATGGAGGGAGGTAAATAAGCATAAGGATATACTCTCTCTCTCTCTCTCTCTCTCTCTCTCTCTCTCTCTCTCTCTCTCTCTCATTTCTTTTCTAACACTCGCCACGCCTGTTATCTAATCTGCTGATTATAATTACTGTTAAGTGTTATCAGCCGTTTATCTTGTCACACTTACCAATATGCTTACTGTATCAAGCCTACTGGATCTCTCTCTCTCTCTCTCTGGGTTCCTTGTAGATTAGATTGAAGAGAGAGAGAGAGAGAGAGAGAGAGAGAGAGAGAGAGAGAGAGAGAGAGAGAGAGAGAGAGAGAGAGAGAGAGAGAGAGAGAGAGAGAGAGAGAACCAAACCTAAACAACCAAACCCAACACAACACAACACAAACACAAAATAAGGCAACAAAACCCACTCTTCTCTCATGCAAGTATAATAATCCGTCTCATTTCAACCCAGCACACACACACACACACACACACACACACACACACACACACACACACACACACACACATACACACACCTCCTTGAAGCGTTTGGTCAGGTGGGCGACCGTCTGCGTGTAGCTCGGGGGCTGGGCGTGGCGGGGCGGACGGAGGTCACTCGTCACGTGGCGGATGTAGGCGATGGGCGGCACGCGGTAGTACAAGTCATACTCCACCTCCGTCAGCTTGAGCGCCACCTCCTCAGGGAAGTGGAGGAGTTTCTGCAGGCCCTCCAGTTCCTCAGAGTACAGCATGTCGAGGCCAGACCCAGGGCGCCCCGTGAGCTCTCCTGCTGCGGGAGGGGCGGAGCGAGGTGAGTGCGAGGGGAGGAGCATGGTAGAGGAATGTTTGGTCACCACGAAGCTGTTTGTGATAAGCTGGACTGGTTGATTCTGATGTGAAATGTGGAGCAGAAGAAATGTGGAGGAGGAGGAGGAGGAGGAGGAGGAGGAGGAGGAGGAGGAGGAGGAGGAGGAGGAGGAGGAGGAGGAGGAGGAGGAGGAGGAGGAGGAAAATAAGAAGTAGTGTAATAGCAATGAAGGAGAAGAAAAGAGAGACATATTACGTGCAGTTTTGTGACTTCCCCAATCACATTCTCTCTCTCTCTCTCTCTCTCTCTCTCTCTCTCTCTCTCTCTCTCTCTCTCTCTCTCTCTCTCTCTCACCTGCCCGCCCTTGGCCCGGTAGCCCCACGCACCTGTCTTAACGCCACTGGCACAGCTCCACACCCTTGCACCCTCCCCCCTACACTCCCCGTCATGTTATTCCTGCCTGCCGCCGCCTCGCAACACTGCCCCACTCCCCACTCCCCTTCCTCACTCTTCACTCTCTCGCAAACACACCCTCCCCACACTCCCTGATCCTATCCCTGACACCTGGACAACCTACATACACCTGTTGATGGCTAAATATAGAGTAATGTGTCGTCTTTCATGATTTATCACTTGGTTCTTGGGGTGTCTGTTTGCTAGCATGGGTTCCAAATAGTGGGGTTAATTAATACATGGTAGAACAGTGAGGTAGGTAATGGTGGTGCAAGTGACTATGGTGATTACTTATACTTAAATACAAGGTGGTTATTTGTGTGTTATGTTTCGAGTTTGTTCTGTATTGCTTTTTTGTTTTTCTGTTTTTGTTTTATTTTTCTTGTTCATATTTTTTTTTATATTGTACAACTCTTGTCCTTTTCATTATTTTCTTGTTTATTCTTTTATTTTTTCCCCCCGGTTCACTGTTTCGTTATTCTGTTGTTGTTCACACTCCTTCATTCCATTCCTGTTTGTCTTTCCTTGTTCACGTTACCTTTTAATTTGCTCATTTTCACCTTATTATTTTCATATTCATTCTGTTTTTTTTTTTTATTCATTTTTTTGTATTTGTTTTTGTTCACCCAGCAATTGATTTCCTTGTTCTCCCTCTGCTCTACACACCTGTCGCCTGTTTCTGCACGTTACTCCCTTTCTGACCTGCTTTCCATTCTACACACCTGCTTTTGTACTAGTCTCATCATCCCAAACCTGCTCTACTTTCTTCCCTACAAACCTACGTACTGATACTAACACCTCCATGCCCGTGTCTACCTATGCATCGACACACCTGACAAGACGCAGATTAGCAACATTTACTCGTCATTTACAAGCCACACACCTGCTGTCACTATTCCGGGAAGCGTCTACACCTGTTGGTTTGGTGTGCAGGTGCGTCATGCAGCATACCTTCACCTTGGTGCTATACTTACAGCTGTTAGTGGCACTCTCTCTCTCTCTCTCTCTCTCTCTCTCTCTCTCTCTCTCTCTCTCTCTCTCTCTCTCTCTCTCTCTCTCTCTCTCATGCATTTACTTTACCTACATAACCCAGTAAACTCCTCCTCCTCCTCCTCCTCCACCCCCCTCCTCCTCCTCCTCCTCCTCCACCCCCTCCTCCTCCTCCTCCTCCATCCTCCTCCTAGAAGTCGTTTCCTTCCTTGCAATTAAATGACGTGATTACTTTAACCTCGTAAAAAAAAGGAAGGAAAAAAAATAAAACGCATCTCTATCTAATCCACGTGCGGGGGAGGTAAGGCGCTGACGGAGGCGGTGGTGGCACGGGTAGTAGTAGTAGTAGTAGTAGTGGTCGTTTATTGACTTTAAATGTAGCTTTATAATACAGTCAATTTTTTCATTTAATTTATCTTCCTATAATCGAGAAGAAGAAGAAGAAAAAGAAAAATAAATTCATACTGTAAAATAAAATAATGCAGTCCTTGATGATGATGATGATGATAATAATAATAATAATAATAATAATAATAATAATAATAATAATAATAATAATAATAATGAATCAAGAAATATCACCAGAAACAAGTAACATAAGAAAAATAAATAAATAAATAGATAAAGAAATAAATTAAAGGTGCATTTCTCGTGACAGATCGAGAGGAAAAGATATAGAGAGGAAAGGTTCACAGGGGAAAAGACTCAGGAAGAAAAAAAAGTTGAGGCGATAAATTTACGAAAAACAGATGAGATAGAAAAAAAAAGTGAAAAGTCTGGAAAAAAAATAAAATAAAAAGGTGCCATACTCAGAAGGCGGCGGCGGAGGCGGCAAAGAAGGGCAGGAGGCTCCAAATCGATAGTGAAGGGGTGTAAATCAGACGCACCTCACCTCTAATGGCCCTATTTCACCTGTAATCACCCTGACGCGGCCCTAACCAGCATAACTCAATCGCGGCAAGTTAGTTAGGTGGTGTTAGATCACCGTGAAACACAATAACTCACCCTTAGGTCTTAAACTGCCACGGCTTCTTAGATTGAATGGTGCCGCTGAGGTGCAAACTTACAGCGTCACCCTGAACCACGCAACTGACGAAGGGAGTGAACGAGGAAGTACCATGAATATTTGAATGCCTGTACTTCTATTGCAACTTCAAAATGCTCCGGGATAAGTTTATAGGGGTGATTTTGAAAGATTTTGACAGACTGATAGACTGAATGAAGTGCTACATTGAGTATTTGAAAGCCAGTAGGTCTTATTACAACGACCTCTTAAAACTTCAAAATGCTCCGGAATAAGTTTAGGTTACAATTTTCTTAGGTTAGGTATACTGAATATCTGAATACCTGTACTATTGTTGCAACGGCATCTCAAAACCTTCAAAAAGCTCAGCCAGTAACGTGAGTGAACGACTGAGTGCAAACATTTCAGGACAAGCAGCTTCATATTCCCTCATTAACATCGTCCAGTCTACTCCAGCAAAGTAGCACGTGCCCCATTGTCATCAGCAGGTGAATGGGTTGATTATCGCAGGTGAGCACCGTGTAGTAATTACCAGCAGGTGGGTCTTAATTAACCCATATGTCACAGGTAGCTCAGGTGATGGCCCTTGTTAAGATAATGCCTATCTATTAGTTAGTTTATTGTTAGATATTACCACTTCTTCCTTTATCGCTCTACATCTCTCTCTCTCTCTCTCTCTCTCTCTCTCTCTCTCTCTCTCTCTCTCTCTCTCTCTCACCTATCCCGTGGTGGTTAAAATAATGCCCATCCTATTAGTTACTATATCCCTTTATCCTTCCTACCTATCCATGCCCCCCCCCCTCTCTCTCTCTCTCTGGTTGGTGCACAGGTGTCATGCGGCAAACCTTCACCTTGATGGTATACCTTACAGCTGTTTGTGGCACTGTTCCCTCCCCCCTCTCTCTCTCTCTCTCTCTCTTACCTATCCTGTGGTGGTGGTGGTGGTGGTGGTGGGAGGTGGAGGCGATGTAGGGCAGGGGATCCTCACTCTGCAGGATGGACCAGAGGGCGCGGCCGAGGTGGCTGAGGCTGTCATGGGACGTCACACTGAAAGTCCACTTGGTGCCCCGGAACTCAAGCACAAGGCGGTCATGGGAGCGTCCGCCGCCTGTTCGCCACTGCAGAGGACGGCGAAGGAGGAGCAGCAGGAGGTAGAGGAGGAAGAAGAGGAGGTGTTAGAGATACTCGGTGGGGAAATGGGAGATGGCGTGGTGTTGTTTATGTGTATGTGTGCGTCCGTGCGTGCGTGTGTTAAGAGAGAGAGAGAGAGAGAGAGAGAGAGAGAGAGAGAGAGAGAGAGAGAGAGAGAGAGAGAGAGAGAGAGAGAGAGAGAGAGAGAGAGAGAGAGAGAGAGAGAGAGAGGCATGCAGATAGAAACAACAGATAAACATCAACAGACAACCTAACACACACACACACACACACACACACACACACACACACACACACACACACACACACACACACACACACTGACGGAGGGAATGAAGGAGCGAGACAGCCACAAATAGAAAGACAGACAGACAGACGCACAGACAGACGAAGAAATAGGCGCGGAGGTGTCCTGACGCCAGAGGTAATGACCCTTAGCGGGGAGAGAGAGAGAGGGGGAGAGAGAGAGAGGGAGAGAGAAAGAGAGAGGCCACGAGGTACTAGATAACTAGAGAGAGAGAGAGAGAGAGAGAGAGAGAGAGAGAGAGAGAGAGAGAGAGAGAGAGAGAGAGAGAGAGAGAGAGAGAGAGAGAGAGAGAGAGAGAGAGAGAGAGAGAGAGAGAGAGAGAGAAACGGCAAAACAGATAGATAAACAAGGAAGCAAACAAACAGACATACAGACAGATAGACAGACAAACAAAGGAAGCAAAAAGCAAACACGAAACACACAAGCACACACATACACAAGCAAAATACCAACAAACAAACAGTCAATAAACAGACAGACAGACAGACAGACAGACAGACAGACAGACAGACAGATGGATACAGAAGACCAGATGTGTGACACGAAAAATTTCCCTCATCGTGATATGATTCAATTGTGTGTGATTGGCTCCTATCTGAGTGCCGCGGGAGGATTCTTTTTTTTGGGAGAGGGCTTGGGGAGAGAGGGGAAGGCAGGGGCGTGGGTGTACAGGGGTCGGGGAGTGTGTGCTGGGCTGCTGGGGTGCGTGCGTTAAGGAGGGATTTTTGGTGGGGGAGGGGGTGAGGTTAAAGATTGGGAAATAAAGGTGAGGGGGGAGTAACAGAAAAAAATAGCAATAAAAACGATTTGTACTACTACTACTACTACTGCTACTACTACTACTACTACTACTACTACTACTACTACTACTACTACTACCACGGTCCCTCTTCTTCTAACATTACAGCTACACTACAGCTATACAACAACAACAACAATAACAACAATAACAACAATAACAAATGAACCACTCCTCCTCCTCCTCCTCCTACCACTACTACACTCATCTCCCTCATCCCTCCATCAATCTCCTCCTCCTCCTTCTCCTCCAGCCCCCCCAC
>NC_087179.1:13214379-13221879 GCF_035594125.1 Scylla paramamosain | reverse complement strand
TCTTGCCATGCCTCCTCCACCTGTTCCACCACGCATGCCCCTTCAACTCTCCCCTCCACTCCCTCTCTTCCATTATCCTCCTCTCCCTCCTCCTACTGCTCCTCTTCCTCCTCTTCCGTCTCCCTAATGTAAATATGTAATCGTCTTGAATGAAGGGTAGGGAAGGAAAGGGAGGAGGAGGAGGAGGAGGAGGAGGAGGAGGAGGAGGAGGAGGAGGAGGAGGAGGAGGAGGAGGAGGAGGAGGAGGAAAGGGAGCACGGAAGGAGAGAAAAGAAGTGGGGTAGGGAATGAAAAAACTTTCCTTCCTCCTCCTCCTCCTCCTCCTTCTCCGTCTTCTTTTTCTTCTTACACCTTATAATTATACTAACGATCATTCGAGAAGACACTACGTAAGAGGAGGAGGAGGAAGAGGAGGAAGAAGAAGAAGAAGAAGAAGAAGAAGAGGAGGAGGAGGAGGAGGAGGAGGAGGAGGAGGAGGAGGAGGAGGAGGAGGAGGAGGAGGAGGAGGAGGTAAACGGGATAGACAAAAAATAAACAAAACGAGAGAAAACAAAGGTCAGTGGGAACAAAAGAAACGGAAGAGGAGGAGGAGAAGATGAGAAGAGAAGAAAAGAAAAGAAAACAAGACAGGGAACACAAGAGAGGCGAGAAAAGAAGAGAAAGAGGAAGAGGAAGAGGAAGAGGAGGAGGAGGAGGAGGAGGAGGAGGAGGAGGAGGAGGAGGAGGAGGAGGAGGAGGAGGAGGAGGAGGAAGACCAGAAGGGAAGATAGCAAACCTCGCAGCAACACCAAAAACAACAACAATATCACGACCTAAACACAATTAAGACTTTCCAAACACAATCATTAACCTGCACACTCTCACCTATACCCCTCACCCTCCCCCTGACCCTCCCCCTCCACGCCTTCACACCTACACGTCACCCTCCATACGAACAAGAGGGAAGCTGCAACATGGCAAGTCTAATCGTATTGGTTCTTGTATTGCTGAAGTTAAGTTAGGTTAGGTTATGTCCACCTGTCTCTCCTCGTATGTCCTTCTCGTGTCTTGTCTTACTGCTATTTCTTGTCCAATGGGGACTTGAGTTGATTCCAGCCATCTGTCTTATAACTTAATCTAATCTGACTAAATCAATCAAAAGCATCTTGTTTCATCAACGCCTCTGCTCTAACTGACTGTCTTCACCCTCTTTCATCGCCGCAGTGTCGCATCTCTTGCAATCTTCTACCGCTACTTTCAAGCTAACTGCTCTTCTGATCTCGCTGACCGCATGCCTCCTCTCTTCCCGCAAAACCCAGCACAAGTTAATCCAACCAAATTTAACCGAAACCAAACCAAGCCTCATCTCACCCAACTTCACCAAACCAAAGCAAACTTCACCTCACCAAACCTGACGTGACCTGCCCTCACCTTGATGAGCCTGGCCATGTTCTTCGCCCTCCAGTAAGGCGGCGGGAGGCATCGCTGAAGAGCCGCCGCGGGTTGACCACCTTTCTTATGGGGGTCCACCGCGCCGTAGCATCCCCGGAAGAGATCACCAGGCCCCCCGAGGAAGCTGTCTGAGATGGGGATGGGATGCGCTCTCCTCGGGGTGTCCTCATCGTAGGGCTGGAAGGAGGGACGTCTCGGCACGGTCTCCAAGGGCACGGAGGGCACGGAGAGTTGAACGGTCTCCTGCGGAAGGCGAAGAAGGGGATGGATTGATTGAGTGACTGGTGGAAGGTGTTGCGAAGTAAGGGTTATAGAGTGCTGGAGAGAGAGAGAGAGAGAGAGAGAGAGAGAGAGAGAGAGAGAGAGAGAGAGAGAGAGAGAGAGAGAGAGAGAGAGAGAGAGAGAGAGAGAGAGAGAGAGAGAGAGATGGTGTGTGTGTGTGTGTGTGTGTGTGTGTGTGTGTGTGTGTGTGTGTGTGTGTGTGTGTGTGTGTGTGTGTGTGTGTGTGTGTGTGTGTGTGTGTGTGTGTGTGTGTGTGTGTGTGTGTGCGTGCGTGCGTGCGTGTGCGTGCGTGTGTGTGTGTGAAGGTCACACACACACACACTTAACCTTTGGCCGCCCGTAAGGAAAGAGAAAGGGAAAAGAAGGTAAGGAGTAAAGAATTAAAGGAAGAGAAAAGAACACAGGAGGAGGAGGAGGAGGAGGAGGAGGAGGAGGAGGAGGAGGAGGAGGAGGAGGAGGAGGAGGAGGAGGAGGTGGTGGTGGTGGTGGTGGTGGTAAGATATACGAAGGTAATGAGTATAAACGCCATGGTCATTACCTGTTCGCTCACCTTACACTCACTGAGAGAGAGAGAGAGAGAGAGAGAGAGAGAGAGAGAGAGAGAGAGAGAGAGAGAGAGAGAGAGAGAGAGAGAGAGAGAGAGAGAGAGAGAGAGAGAGAGAGAGAGAGAGAGAGAGAGAGAGAGAGAGAGAGAGAATACGCTAAGAAAAAAAAGTAGAGACAAACAGAAACACCTGAAGAGATATAGACAGATATAAACACAAAAAAGTCACTTAGTAAGCAGATAAGTAAGTAGGTGAGTAAGTAATTAAGTAGACAGGCAAGTAAGTTAAGTAAGGTAAGTCACAGGTAAGTGCAAAACCATCACCATACACCTGTACATTCCCAAAGCACTTCTGCCATCACCATTACACACCTGCTTGACGCGCTGCTTGAGGTGTGCCAGGATACACGCGGCTCTGTCCAGATACACCTTGGACACACCTGCCAACACCTGTGCGGCCTGCCAGGTGGCGCGCCCCAAGCACCACAGCGGCTGGTGAGGGGCGGCGCAGCGGCAGGTGTGTGGCTTCCTGCGTCCCGGCACCTGATTCGACATGACCCTCCAAATGTTGTTACCTGGCCACACCTAAGCCTGCCTGCTCCCTGCCTCTACCTGGGCGTACCTGACTTGCTTATTGAAGTTGAAATGACTGGAGTTTTTGATGTTAATTTTCGTGTTTTTATTGATTTACTAATTTCTTTCTTTACCTGCAATTACCTGGTCTAGTTCTGCGAGTTATTTATCTATTTATTTATTTATTTTAGTATTGTTACCTGCGCTTGTTATTTTTAGTTTAGTTATTTTTAGTTAATTACTTTTGGGTGTGATGTGTTTTTTTGTATTTTCTTCCTATTTATTATTTTTTTCTTACCTGTTCTTGTTACTTTAATAGCCGGTTTTATAAGTTCTTTTGTTGTATGGTTTTTTTTTTTACCGTTTTAGCAGCGTCTTGTGGCTTTAGTTCAACTGAGAGTGTTGTACAAGTCCCTTTCAGTGTATTTGTTATTGTCTCCCTCTGTGCGTCCCCGGATTGTTTACCTTAGTTGAGCTGGTGAGGCTATTTTCTCAAGGTTGTATGTTATTTTTCTTTTTTATCTTTTTTTCTCTTGTCATTTGCGTTTTGTGAACTATTCTTTTAATTACTTTCTATGCTGATTATTAAGCTCTACTGACATGTTTATTTTCAAGCTCTATTTATTTAATTACCTGTGTTTACCTTTCCTAGTCACCTTGGCTTCAGTGACGCTGTTTTCCGAGTTCCTTATGGTATATTTTTAAAAGGTTAATGTTTTTGTGTTGATATTTTGTGATTTATTCTTTTGGCAAATTTCTTTTTAACTTGGCTCAACTGAAATGAATTATTTTTCCAAGTTCCATTTCTAATATTTTCTGGTTTCAGGTGTTCATGTCTGTGTTGTGGCCTGTTCCCTTAATTACTCCCTTTACTAATTGCTTACTTAAATTGACACGATCACTATCATGTTCCTCTCCACGTGTCTTAATGATTCTCTGTGTTTATGATATCAATGATTTGTAACCAATCCTTTTCATTCCTTATACACATTGCTTTTAATTAACCCTTTCAATATTTAGCACACGTTTTCTCAATCACTAACTCTGAGACATCTTTTCTTGTTCTACAGCCACCTCCAAACATTGCACTGGCTAGAAACTGCAAAATCTATTATTTTTTTTATGCTCTTCTTTTTTGCAGATGCTTATTGATAGTCCATACACTGCTTCTAGTGGAGAGAATCCTTGCATGTCGCAGTGAAAAGGTTGAGGCACCAATGTATGTACTTGTGGTTATAGCGTGTTTGATTCCCTTAGGCACCTCAGTGGGTCTTTTTTTTAATATATATATAAACCATTGTCGACCTTGGCCAGTACCATTCTTACATAAAAAAAAGAAAGAAAAAAAAAGCAGTACCTCGTTGTACGAAAAAAAAAAAAAAAAAATGAAAACGAAAGCAGGACAGGTAAGTGCAGGTGTTCTTGGCATAAATTGAGCCAGTCTTTGAATAATGACTCGAGAAAACACGATAAGCCACGAGGCGGTCGTTAAGCCTGAAAATACCACGAGTTGAGGATGTGCAAATCAACAGGAACGGATGGTAAACTTAAGCAGGCCATGAACCAAAGGGCCACACGCTGCAGGTCATTATAATAGGAGCAGGCCAGGCTGGGAGGCGGCGCAACCTTAACTGTGGCTCAGGTAACGTGTGTGTGCGTGTGTGTAGGCTCACTATGGCTTGCTATGGCTGGCTATGGATGATGTGTCCTATCCTTGGCCATACACAGTGTTGGCAGTACCTGTAACACTAATTTTCTTGTTCCTGCCTGTGTGGTGGCTCACTATATGGCTTAATATGGCTGGCTATGGCTTATGTGCCTTATTCTAACGCCTATACAATGTTCAAAATACCTACAGGACTTTTTTTTATTAATGTTTAAGCTACGTACGCATGGCTTACTTGTTTTATCCTATACAGCGTTGAGAGAAACCAACAATTTTCAAACTTTATCTTTAATCTTTGTGAGTTTTTTCGAGTTTTAATTTTAGATTGTATATAGTGATTAAGAACATTTTTCATACGTGATTCTGTGGTTAATGCATCTATCTGTCTGTTAATGCGCGTAAGTTACGTGTATATCAATCTACCAGTGCCCTCAGGTAATAAATATATCAACAGGTGTGTGTATATTTTCAGGCACGTTAATTAACACCCACGTGAGTTAAGAATACACACAACGCCCAAACAATATTAGTATTCCACGCCCCCACACTGGCATACCTGGCGTGTCTCGGGTGAAGCGTTAACAGGTGTGTGTACCGCAGGGCAGGTCAACATTGGGACGACTTGACAATGCACACACAACACCAACACAGTACAACACACTACACCCTTCACACCTACACTATCCTATGTCCAGCAGGTGTGCGTGTGTCTGTGCACTAATTAAATGAGAAACAACACAGCAGGTACATTAACTTCCACACTGAGCCTCTACTGGGTGAAAAATTATAACATTCACACTAATAATTGCACTCATTTGTAACTATACACTAAGCTAAGGTGTGCGTTTACCTGTGCGTCCGTTAACTAAATGACAGGTGACACAGCAGGTATGTTGACTTTCATATAGTGCCTCTACTGGATGAAGGATTATAACATACAAACAAATAATTACACGAATTTGTAACTACACACTAAACTAAGGTGTGCGTTTACCTGTGCGCTCGTTAACTAAATGACAGGTGACACAGTAGGTATGTTAACTTTCACACAGCGCCTCTTCTAGGTGAGGGCTTAAAAGTCACACAAATAATTACACTAATTTGTAACTGTGCACTAAGTTAAAGTGTGCGTTTACCTGTGCGCTCGTTAACTAAATGTAAGACGACACTATGACCACAGGTGCCTCTGGGTGAGCAACTGCAACAACCACACAAACAAATTCTAATTCACAACTGCACACTAACCTAGTACAGCGCCTAAGACAAACAGGTGCGCTAATCTACCTGTGCCGTGATTAATTAACCTGCATTGACTAACCTTTCCATTTTGGTGTGAGTGTGGGGGAGGGTACAGTCCCCCGTGGTTAGCCGTGGGCGTGGGCACCAGGGAGTGGGGCTGAGGGCTGGGGCAGGGGAGGTGTGGGTAGGACGCATGGGTGGTGGAGGTGGTAGTGTGAGCAGACAGGTGTGAGCTACAGGTGTCACTATTAGCTACATTGAAATTAAAGGTATTGAGGTTGGTGGTGGTGGTGGTAGTGGTGGTGGAGGATGAGGTGGTGGTGGCGGGGAGGTGGACCTGAGGAGGGGGTGGGTGGTGATAGGCGTGGGGTCGGGGGTGTGGTGGGTGTGGGCGGAGGTAGGTGGGTCTGAGGATTGGGGAGGTGCCCAGGTCTCTTCTATTCGCAGCTGTATGCAGGCAAGGGACGCGGCCTCCTCCTTGCTGCACGCCACCTCGCCGCTGACCACCAGCTGCTGCAACTGTGGGGAGGAGAGGCGGTCAGAGGGACAGCAGCACGGGAGGGAACACAAGGGAACACAAGGGAAAAGTAAACATGAAATCTGTGGTTCCTGCGAGCCTGTTTTTCGTCATGGACTGTCAAGATGGGAAATGAGAGAGAGAGAGAGAGAGAGAGAGAGAGAGAGAGAGAGAGAGAGAGAGAGAGAGAGAGAGAGAGAGAGAGAGAGAGAGAGAGAGAGAGAGAGGCATAGCAGAAAGAGGAGGAGGAGGAGGAGGAGAGACCTTACGACAGACCAAATCATGAAAAAGTACAGTCAATCGCTATCTTTGTCCCCATTACTCTAAAACTAGTAAATATTTCGGGGTCCCTCACTATCTTTCCTGAGGCAGTGCGCACCACAGCAAGAAAAACACAGCCTCTTGATAAGCAACACGTGGAAAAACACTGGAATCCTGCTTGCCGCTCCGTTGAAACCCTCGCCAAGGAGTCCCAAGCTTTAGAACACTTTATGAGAACCCTCACTACCTTATCAGAAGACGTAGACATCCCAGTAGAGAAAATATAACTTCATCATAAACAATACTTGGGAAAAAAAAAGAAAAAAAAAAAAACAATGGAATCTTGCTTACTGCCCCGCTAAGGACTTCAAGGACTCCCCAGCCCTAGGACAGTGGGAGAACCGTACCCAGCCTCGAGGATACGCCGCAAATATTACACAGATACACCAACACAAAGAATCAATTTAGTTGTGATATTTAAGTAGTAGTGTGGGTAAGAGACACCGGTTTGTCTCTCTCTCTCTCTCTCTCTCTCTCTCTCTCTCTCTCTCTCTCTCTCTCTCTCTCTCTCTCTCTCTCTCTCTCTCTCTCGATTATTCTTCTTCGTCCACTTCCGATCTTTTACTTTTTTTTTGTTCTTATTCATTTCTTCTTTCAATTTTTTTTTATCAGCAATTCTTCTTCATTCTTTCTTCTTCCTTCTTCCTGTGTTGACCTGTGTTGACATTTATTTTCTCTCTCTCTCTCTCTCTCTCTCTCTCTCTCTCTCTCTCTCTCTCTCTCTCTCCGCTACCAAGGCAACTTCCGTTTTTCTATTGCTTCTTTGCCTTTACTGGGGAGACTAAAGTGTTTTCTACTGGAGGAGGAGGAGGAGGAGGAGGAGGAGGAGAAAGAGGAGGAGGAGAAGAAGAAAGGAGGAGGAGGAGGAGGAATAAGAAATAACAAAACACATTTCACTAAATCTTTCTTCTAATTTTATCTCCTGGC
>NC_087179.1:13204379-13209379 GCF_035594125.1 Scylla paramamosain | reverse complement strand
TCATTCTTTTAATTCCTTATTTGTTTTCTTTTACTCTACTGTTTTTTTTCATTCTTATTCTTTAGTTCTGTCTTTCTTTTCTCTTTTTCTATATAATTTTTCTTCCTTCTTTTTCATCTTTCTTGAGTACACCACCACCACCACCACCACCACCACTACTACTACTACTACTACTACTACTACTACTACTACTACTACTACTACTCTCAACACCACCTCCTCTCACTCTTCATCACCAGACTTAACACCCACTATCACCATAACCGTCCTGTCACTCTCACCACCACCATCGTGTCACCACCATCACCCTCACCTTGTTACCCTGTCATCACCTTCACAAAGTGCAGTGTCATCACCAAACTACCGCTACACACAACCTAGACATCATCACCATCATCACCACCTGTATTAGTTTATCGCCACAGAGACCTCTTTCATCATCATCATCATCATCATCACTATATTCTCAAAAATTACCATCACAACTACCTGTTACCTAGCTACCACTATCACCATCACTAGGACAATCACTATCATCACCAAATCACCACCGTCATCACCACAGTCTATCCAAAATTTTGCTACACTCACCACCACTACTGCCACTATCAACACCATTAATGTCATCACCAACTGTCATCACCACAAGTAATTACTAGGCATAGGATAATTACACATCTACATAACAGCGTATGTAAATGCACATTATACTAATTTCTGAGGTTGAGTGCATATTCATGAAAAAATTGTAGGTATTATTAATGAATGTTGTACCTGTAATAAAAGTGGTCAGTCTTAATTAATCCAAAAATTTCATGATAAGCAGAAAGAACGTAGACAGTGACTTGTTTGTGGCTAAGGTGTGGACAGCTGTGCGTCAAGGATTCACCTCAATGATTCTGTCAGTGTAACGTGTTCTGTGGTGTGTATCAGCGAGACGTTGTGTGGGAAGTAAACTTTTTTGGGGGGAGATTAGTGAAAGTACGTTATGTTGTTACACTTACTAAATTAAGATGATCAAGTTAGTGAGTGTTTGTTTTCTTATAAGTAAGTGCATATTCGTGTTGTAAGTGTTATTGTTATCGTCGTCACTATATGTTTGCATGTATATTTTGCCGCTTTTAATAGCATAATTATCCTAAGCCTAGTAATCACAATCATCATTCATAATTACAGCCTCGTTACTACCATCTCTCTCTCTCTCTCTCTCTCTCTCTCTCTCTCTCTCTCTCTCTCTCTCTCTCTCTCTCTCTCTCTCTCTCTCTCTCTCTTGTCACTCATTTAATATTTTCCTTTTTTTTTGTTTCATCTCTCTTTTTTCACCACCACCACCACCACCACCACCACCACCACCACCACCACCACCAGCACCAGCACCACCACCACCAGCACCTAGGTACTCACCAGAATATCATCCTGAGTAGTGATTCTAAACTTTCTTGAGCTCCAGAACCGAGGGAGAGTGTGGAAAGGGGGGTTTGGGTGACGGGGGGAGCCTGACCCCTCTCTCTTGGGCATCCTCCTGGCCCTCGTGTGTGTGTGTGTGTGTGTGTGTGTGTGTGTGTGTGTGTGTGTGTGTGTGTGTGTGTGTGTTGGACAGAAAAGCCTAGAGTAGCGTGCGTAAGGGAAAGTTAAAGGAGAGGAGGAGGAGGAGGAGGAGGAGGAGGAGGAGGAGGAGGAGGAGGAGGATAAGTCACACGCACACTTCAGTAACCTTCCTCCCGTTCTCTTTGTCCGTCACTCTCTCTCTCTTTCTCTCTGTTTCTCTCTCTCTCTCTCCTCGTTTTCTATGGGTTACACACCAGTTACGTTTTCTTTAACCCATTTTCTTCTCTCGGGGGTCACTTGTTCGTTTTTGTCATAGGTTAGAATTCTTTGCTTTCTTTTTTCTTTCAGTCACATTTTCATTTCTTTTTTTCTTTGTCCTTTCTTTGTCAACCACTTCACATGTTCAAACAAGAAACCTGAAGGCAGTGGAATAAAAATAAGAAAAGTGGAAGAAGAATGCTTTTACTATTATTATTATTATTATTATTATTTATTATTATTATTATTTAAGCTTTTGTTGCCCACCAATGTGCTCTCTCTCTCTCTCTCTCTCTCTCTCTCTCTCTCTCTCTCTCTCTCTCTCTCACATCACAAGTACTCCATATAATATTACGGATCAAGTTACAAATTATAGTAGCCATTTTAAAACTTATGGTGGTGGCGGTGGTGGTGATGGTGGTGGTGTCAACAGAGGCGTGTCAAACAGAGGCGTGTCAAGTCAGAACTGTTATTGGTGGTGGGCGTTGCTAGCAGGGGAGGAGAGGAGGAGGAGGAGGAGGAGGAGGAGGTGGAGGAGGTGGAGGAGGAGGAGGAGGAGGAGGAGGAGGAGGAGGAGGAGGAGGAGGAGGAGGAGGAGGAGGAGGAGGGGTATGGTTCTTGTCAGAGTGATAGTTGGCAAGTTGTAAAGATGACGTCATGCAACCACCATCACCACCACTGCTACTACTACTACTACTACTACCTCCACCCCATGTTTATTGATGTGTCAATTAGGGGCTCCATTACTTGGAGGTCATTAGCCCCAGCTCACGCTAATGACTGTGGCATCCAACCATATCTAATACTCTATAATATAAACATTCTACTACTACTACTATTACTACTGGTATTACTACTATTACTACTACCACTGCTACTACTGTTATTGGTGTTGCTGTATGTTTTTTTCTTTTTGCAGTACTACAGCATGATTTCATTCTACTACTACTACTACTACTACTACTACTACTACTACTACTACTACCACTACTACGAATACTAATTAATGTTTTGCTACTAAATGTAACTACTACCACTGTCATCCTCTTAGCCCTCTACTACTACTACTACTACTACTACTACCTTCATCACCACCACCATCACCACCATTACATTTCACACTGCCCTGCCATTTGCCTCCCCCACCCCCCACCACCATCACTATCCCAGCTGTCATCACCATTTCATCATAACATTCTGTCGTTCATGCCACTCCCATAATCAACATTCATTTTCTCTCTCTCTCTCTCTCTCTCTCTCTCTCTCTCTCTCTCTCTCTCTCTCTCTCTCTCTCCTTCACTTGGCAGGAACTCAGTCACTCATTGGCTACAAAAACAAGTCCTTTGGCCAATCATAACTGCAGAGAGAGAGAGAGAGAGAGAGAGAGAGAGAGAGAGAGAGAGAGAGAGAGAGAGAGAGAGAGAGAGAGAGAGAGAGAGAGAGAGATAATGGGAAGGCGTATTGAAACAGAACATGAAACAATCCAGAGAGAGAGAGAGAGAGAGAGAGAGAGAGAGAGAGAGAGAGAGAGAGAGAGAGAGAGAGAGAGAGAGAGAGAGAGAGAGAGAGAGAGAGAGAGAGTGTGTAAGATCATATTTAAGGGTTATATTGAAGATTGATTTTCTCATTCCTCTTCCACTTCTCCATCTCCTCCTCCTCCTCTTCTTCTTCTCCCTGACCTCTCTCCTCTCAATGTCTTCCCTCCCTCCCCACTCCCGCTCCCCTCTCCTCACCTAACCCCCTCCCCCCATTCCTTACGGGGCTAAACTGTAACTTTCGCTGCAACCTTGTGTGACCCTGACTCTCTCTCTCTCTCTCTCTCTCTCTCTCTCTCTCTCTCTCTCTCTCTCTCTCTCTCTCTCTCTCTCTGGAAAAATGAGAATGATGCGAAGATAGCTGTAGCAGTATAGCTGAGGAGAGGAAGATAAAGAGAAGGGGAGGGGAAGAGAAGAGAGGAGAGAAGAAAAGAGAAGCGAAAAGAAGAGAATGAAATAACAGGATAGGATAGAAAAGAGGAGAAGAGACGAAAATAGAGAAGGAAAAAAAGAGGAAAGTGAAGGAATAGGAGAGAAGATAAATATGAGAGGAATGTCAATGATAATAATAAGAGAGATGAGAACTGAAATGGGAGAGAAGATAAAAGAAGAGAAATGAAAGAAGGAAAAAGAGAGAAGAAAATTAAGAGAGATAGGAGAGGAGCTGAAATAACATAGACGCCAGAGAGAGAGAGAGAGAGAGAGAGAGAGAGAGAGAGAGAGAGAGAGAGAGAGAGAGAGAGAGAGAGAGAGAGAGAGAGATGAAGGTCTTCCAACTGATCCAGAACACATACCCCCCTCCCCTCTCTTCTCTCCCCACTCTCCCACCCCTTCCCTCCCTCCTCTTCCTAACGCTTCCCCTCTGCATCCATTTCCCCCTTACACTCCCTTCCCCTTCCCCTTCGCCTCTACTTCCTTCCCTCCTCCCCCTCCTCCCCACCACCCACGAATTCTCCTTCTACGTTTGTTCTTTTCATCATTTTCTCGACCCTTCCAACAGAAAAGTGACGCTGTGTTGTTTGCAGCGTCGCGGGCAAAATCACTCCTGCAAACAACTTGACGTAAACAACACAACATTTGAACGACTCTCTCTCTCTCTCTCTCTCTCTCTCTCTCTCTCTCTCTCTCTCTCTCTCTCTCTCTCTCTCTCTCTCTCTGTTTTTTTTATATGCAATGTTTAATTTTCTCTCGCTCTCCGTTTCCTTAATATTTTCATATCTACATTGTTTAATTCTCTCTCTCTCTCTCTCTCTCTCTCTCTCTCTCTCTCTCTCTCTCTCTCTCTCTCTCTCTCTCTCTCTCTCTCTCTCTCTCTCTCTTTCCAGCTCTAACTAACCTAACTACCTACATAACTAATTAACTAACTAACTTAATAAACAAAAAAGCAAATAGTTAAATAATAATCTTATTTTAGCTCGCCTTTCCTTCTATCTTTAATTGTCTTTGTTTGTCCTCCCTCTCCTTCTTATCGTTGCCCACTCTTCCTCTTCCTCCTCCTCCTCTTCGCTTTTATTTTTTTCTCTCTATTTCTTCTCTCTTCCTGTTTTCTCTTTCCTCTGTTTCTCTTTTACAATTTCCTTCCCTTTTCCTTTCTCTCACTACTGTCGTTCCTACTCTCTCTCTCTCTCTCTCTCTCTCTCTCTCTCTCTCTCTCTCTCT
>NC_087179.1:13194379-13196879 GCF_035594125.1 Scylla paramamosain | reverse complement strand
CATATATTCACATTTATTTTTTATTTACTTTTTTTACCATACCGTAATCGTGTTTTTTTAATGTCAGTATTTTTGCTTGCCATCTTTGCTGCTTTGAACGTCTTGCAGCGGCGCCATATGACCACGAGGTTGCGGCGCCATAAACTCAAACCAATCAATGAACGAGACAATTGCACTTCCTCACCAGTCTCTCCTAGCGCTGTGTAAAGACCCGTAATCTGGAACACTTTGCTCTCTCGCCACGACAACTCTCCAAGGACACAGATAATCAGCAGGAATCTCAGACTGTTTCTCCTATTGATAATGTAGTAATCTTGTTAATCTGTCACTAAGGTAGTAAAAACACCCTTAAAATCTGCGTAGCTTCAAATATTACTAGAGCCTTTTCAAATTAGTGGAGGTGCGGCGTAGAAGGGTTTCAGGTGATTCGATATAATCTCTACAGCATTCATTTTAGTCACAACCCTTCCATCCTCTGCTCTCACACTCTCTCCACGTCTTATCTTCAAATTGACGTTCAGGCTGTAGCGCGTTTCAACTCCCAGCATGCTCTAGTAGAAGCTGTTAGGGTTTTTAATGGAGGTTTTCATGATTTTAAGAGTAGTTTGACAAGGATTCCAAACTCTCACACCTTTTCACGTCCATCATTAGCTTCTAACATGTTCTAGCGGGTTTTAACTTCAGACGCTCTATAAATTATACTAGTGGAAGCTGTTATGGTTTTCAAGGGGAGGTTTTCATGATTCTTGGGTTAGTCTGACAAGGATTACAAACTCTCACACCTTTCCACCTAACACACCTTTCCACGTCTAACCTAACTTCTAACATGTTCTAGCGCATTTCATCTTGTAACAGTATCTAGTGGAAGTTATCGTAGTTTTCAGGGGTGTTTCCATGACCCTCGAGACAGTTATGCAAGTGTTCTGCACTCTTTCCTCACCTAAACTATTTTCTTATTCACGTGGAAGCCTACATCTGTCCCGCACCACAGATAGCCGAGTACTTTCCCGAAGGCCACGGAAACACGATAACTGGAGACACAAGAACATAAATAAAGGATAAACTGCATAATAACACTTAGGATAACTTGTAACTAAAGAAACTGAGACACAAAGCACACAAAATTAGGTGCCTTGAGTATCAGCACACAAACACGCACACGCACGCGCACACGCACACACGCGAAAGTTAAGCACAATTACATGATTAAATAGATAAATAGCACAAAAGCAACAAGAATAAATAGAAAATAAGGAAACTCTAGTACCGGACTCACAAAAACAGCCTCTCGTGGGTATCAGAACACACACACACACACACACACACACACACACACACACACACACACACACACACACACACACACGCGCGCACAAGGACACCAGGGGTTGAAGCACGGACGCACAGGTTCACACAAGGACACGAACAAAGGGGGGTGAGGGGGAGAAGAGGGGAGACCTAACGAAGGACGTGAGGAGGGTGAAGGGAAGAGGGAGGGAGGGGAGGGGAGGGGTGGGGGGAGAACCAGAACATATGAATCATGTTTTTCTTCTGATCTTTAGCTCTCGAAGTGTGTGTGTGTGTGTGTGTGTGTGTGTGTGTGTGTGTGTGTGTCTGTGTTCAGGGTTCAGTTGTGCATATGGTGTAGCCAGCGATTTTCTTCCTTTCATTCCTTTCATTCGTTCATTCACTTGATTTCTTTTCTCTTTCATTCATTTCATTCATTCATTTATTAATTTTTTCTTTCTCTTATGTCTCTTTTCTTCCTTTTATTCCCCTCGGTTTCGTTTATTTTTGCCCAACACTTTTTTTCTTTCGTCACAATGTCTTTATATTTTCTGTGTGTGTGTGTGTGTGTGTGTGTGTGTGTGTGTGTGTGTGTGTGTGTGTGTGTGTGTGTGTGTGTGTGTGTGTGTGTCCCTAATTGCAGTATGTGAGGTACAAACGTGAAATCTTGTCTCGGTATCTCATTTTTTTCATTCTTCAGCTTGAGTGCGTGAGAGAGAGAGAGAGAGAGAGAGAGAGAGAGAGAGAGAGAGAGAGAGAGAGAGAGAGAGAGAGAGAGAGAGAGAGAGAGAGAGAGTACAAGGACAAGCGTGGGGTGTTGATGGAGGAACCGACACTCAAGAGGTATTGTTGTATAACTAAAGAGTGTTGAAGGTAAATATTGCAAGGAGATCAAGTGTTGCTGGGACAAAGAAAACGAAGAAACAGAACACAGTGCAGAAGGAAGATGAAGAGGAGGAGGAGGAGGAGGAGGAGGAAGGAGGAGAATGGAAAATAAGAACCCAACAAAAAAGCCAGAAAAGAAAGAAAGAAAAAAAGAGGAGGAGGAGGAGGAGAAAGGAAAATAAAGACGCAACAGAATAAAAAGGCAGAAAAAATAGAAAGAAAAAAGGAGAAGAAGAGGAGGAGGAGGAGGAGGAGGAGGAGGAGGAGGAGGAGGAGGAGGAGGAGGAGGAGGAGGAGGAGGAGGAGGAGGAGGAGGAGGAGGAAAGAA
>NC_087179.1:13169379-13184379 GCF_035594125.1 Scylla paramamosain | reverse complement strand
ACACTCATTAGTCATCATTTACTAAGTCACCATACACTCACAAGTCATCATTAACCAAAAGTCATCATGTACCTCACCGCACAGTAGTCCTTGTTGATCTGTTCCACACTGTCCTCTTCGTCCTCGCTGCCGTCCAGGTCCTGCCAAGGTCACGAGGCCGGGAGAGCACAGGTGGAGAGAGGAGAGAGAGAGGAGAGAGAGAGAGAGAGAGAGGAGAGAGAGGAGAGAGAGAGAGAGAGAGAGAGAGAGAGAGAGAGAGAGAGAGAGAGAGAGAGAGAGGCAGGTGAGTCATGTGTTACGATGAGCGAAGAGCAGGTATGAGGTACACACTTGAGTCACACACACACACACACACACACACACACACACACACACACACACACACACAGATCATGGCACGTGTGGAATAGTAAAAGTGACGTCTTAAAAGGGCATTGTATGACACACACACACACACACACACACACACACACACACACACACACACACAGAACAGATTCGTAATAGACACACGAGAAGAGGAGGAGGAGGAGGAGGAGGAGGAGGAGGAGGAGGAGGAGGAGGAGGAGAAGGAGGAGGAAGTACAAGAACAAGAACATGAACGATATATATATAAAGAAAAAAAAAATAGGAACACCAACACAACACAACACAACAAACAAATCAAAGAGAAAGCAAGAAAAAAAAAACTCCCCACTCTTTCTCCTTATCTCACCGCATACCCCCTCCCACCAAAAGAAAAAGGAAAAAGGAAAAGAAAAAAGAAAAATCAGCGCCACGCACCCACCTACGCACACACATCAATATTAAACAAGTCCACCCTAGCAATATCCATCTTCTGTTACTCAGCCTTCCTGCGCCTCCCTCTATCCACCGCTTCTTTCCCTACCCACCCCCTCTCTCTCCCTTTCTCCCTCTAACAATACAAGGAAACAGGGACACACAGATAATCAATAGGGTGTTTTCACGTAAGCGAGTGGGCATTTCGGTAACGAGATATGCTCAATGCGGCGCGAGGATAATGCTCAAATCAGTAGTTGAAATAAGCGTTTGCTGTTATGAGGCTCTGGCGCGGTGCCGATCTTAGAAAACGGAGGCGTCACAGTGAAGGAAGGGCAATGAAAACGGTAGCTATTTCATGGGTGACGATGCTAGTAATGACACCCCGACACCCCGCTGGGACTGCTGTGTATGTGTATGTGGATGATTGGGGGTTGGGGTTAGAATTAGGGGGTGTGAGGGGAGAGCAATGGTGTGAGAGATGTATAGGGAGTGGAAAGGGGAGTGGGTATGTACTGTAACGTCAAATAAACTAGTGGGTGACGAGAAATAGTGAATAAAGCTGGGGATTAGGAGAATGCTTAACGTAAACAGAAATATGAAAAAAAATAATAGAAATAAAAAAAACTACGAGGCAACAGACGGATGATTGTAAGTAAAATAAAAGAGGGAAGCAGGAAAATGACAAAAATACAGGGAAGTAAAGAAAAACTACGAAAAAAAAAACACTAAGAGGAAAAAGAAAAAAAAATGCCAGTTATGTCAAGAAAAAAACACAATACAAAACAAACTAAGGAAAAAAAATAATAATAAAAAATAAAATCGTGCCCAGAAAATAAAGAAAACAACAAAACAACAACAACAACTGAGAAAACAATTGAATAAAATAAAAAAAAAAAAGAATTACAAGACTCGTTAACTGAAGTAGATACCAAATAAAGTGTGTTAATGTGCTAGTGTCTTTTACTAGTGCATGTTATGTATTATCTATCTATTACAACACCCACGCCCCGTCCCTCCCCGCCCCTCGCCTCGCCACATAAAGCTGTCCTCATGTGTCTTGATAACAGGGACGCGGGGAGCCCTAAAGGGTGCCTCGCCCTGCCCGCCTACAGGAATATGTTTATGTGTATGTTAGGCCGCCACCACCACCACCACCATCACCACTATTATCGTCAGTACCACTAGTCTGTATCACCAGTTATCACTACCTCTACTCATCACCATTAGTTACCTTCAGTCAACACCTCCATTCATCACCAGTTACAACCAGTCACCACTAGGCGGTCAACATCACCAGTCATCACCAGTCATCTCCAGTCACCGCCAGTCACCACCAGTTATCACTATTCATGTACAGCCATCACCAATCATCACCACCACTATTTATCCCTTGTCATCCAATCAACACTAATCATCACTACTACCAATCATCACCAATTAACCCATCAATTTATTAACAACCTCAACCACCACCACCACCATTCCCTCCTCCCTTCTCCCACGGCTGATCACGCCCTCAGTGGCCCCGCGCCCGCCCTCTCAATGCCCTGCGCGCTTCACCGACCATCGCGGAGTCTTGCAAAATTCAACGTGGAATAAATAACTAAAGGGAAGCGTGGCGAGGTTACGACAATGGTTGGGAGGGGTATTCGTGGCTGGTCGAGGGAGGGTAGGGGGTAGGGGTGAGGGAAAGGACCCGGAGCCCCCTTAACACCTATAGTCCATCCTTCGTCTGGAGATAGAGGTGAATGTACCCCACAACAACAACAACAACAAGAACAACAACAACAAAGGCAGCAGCAGCAGTAGTAGTAGTAACAATAACAATAATAAAAAAAGATAAAAGAAAATAACACAAATAATGATAATAGAGAGGCGGATGAACACACACACACACACACACACACACACACACACACACACACACACACACACACACACACACATTATTTAATCATGGCGGTTAAAGGGCAAACATGTGTCGGAACAAGAGCTAGAGGCGAAAAGAGTTGTTCGTGACGGACGCTGCCGGAACCAAGCAAGCCAGAACTAATGTTTGGAGAAGACTCAGTGACAGAAATGCATCTCAAACTTGGATGCTGATACTTAGAGGAAGAGGAGGAAGAGGAGGGGAACGACGACGACGAGGGCGAAGACAGTGATGAGGAGAGAAAATGTAGAAAAGAAAGAATACAAAAATGAAAAAAAAAAAATCAAAATAGAGTTAAGAAAATTTTGTGAAATTCAAGATACTGACTGACTGACTCACTGACTCTCTCTGACTCTCTCTCTCTCTCTCTCTCTCTCTCTCTCTCTCTCTCATAACGGACACCTCTTCACTTGTGATAACACACACACACACACACATACATACACATGTTTAATATCCGGGGCGGTGTGAGTGTAGTGCCAGGAGGAGGAGGAGGAGGAGGAGGAGGAGGAGGAGGAGGAGGAGGAGGAGGAGGAGGAGGAGGAGGAGGAGGGGCGTGACAGAGACGATTGGGAGGTGGAAGGAAGAGGAAGACGAGGTGTGTGGTAGTGGGGAGGAGGGGAAGTAGAAGGACAAGGGGGAGGGGATGAGTGGCTGTCCTTCGTACCCTTCATCCCTCCCCCCCTCCCCCTTCTTGCGTGGAAGGAAGATGGGAGACGAAAAACTTAGATCAATTCAAGGTATAGGAGATGGAGAGAAGGGGTGGTGGAGAGGTGGAGGGGAGGTGAGGGAGGTGGAGGGGGACAGATCAGGTGGTGGAGGGAGCTGGTAACTGGTTTTGCGGGGCGGGGATGGCTGGGGCGGGACAAGAAACCTGTCTTTGGTGGGGTGGGGGGAGGGTGGAGGGTGGAGAGCGGGAGTGTGTGTGTGTGTGTGTGTGTGTGTGTGTGTGTGTGTGTGTGTGTGTGTGTGTGTGTGTGTGTGTGTGTGTGTGTGTAGCAGAGGCAAGGACGACGCTATGACGGTGACGAGGAGGAGGAGGAGGAGGAGGAGGAGGAGGAGGAGGAGGAGGAGGAGGAGGAGGAGTAGTATTAGTAGTAGTAGTAGTAGTAGTAGTAGTAATAGTAGTAGAAGAAGAAGAAGAAGAAGAAGAAGAAGAAGAAGAAGAAGAAGAAGAAGAAGAAGAAGAAGAAGAAGAAGAAGAAGAAGAAGAAAAGAAGAAAAAATAAAGAAAAAGAAAAAAAATAAGAAAAGAAAGAAAAGATAGAACATAAGAGAAACAAAACAAAAAAAAAACAAAAACAAGAAAAGAAAAAGGCAGAAACAAACAAGAACAAAGATAAACGAAACAAAAACAAATCAAAACACTAAGATAAAGAAAAAATAAATAAATAAATAACAACACAAAAAAAGAGAGAAAAAAAAAAAATAAGAAAACTGCACAAGGCGAGTTGAGTTGAGTTGAGTTGAGTTGAGTTGAGTTGAGTCAGCCAACACCACACACACACACACACACACACACACACACACACACACACACACACACACACACACAGTGACTGCCCTCCCCAACACACCACTGGTCGAAGCCTCCCTCACGTCCCCCCGTCAGTAGCCCGCCCTTTGCACATCACTACACGTCTCTACTTGTCTACTCGGCGCCCACACCTTAACGTCCCCAAGACCAGAGGGAAGGGAGGGAGGGAGGGAGGAAGGGAGGGAGGGAAAAAGAGGCTTACGAGACACAGGTGAAGGGAAGGAAAGGGAAGGATGGGGAAGGGAATGGAGAGGAGAGGAGAGGAGAGGAGAGGAGAGGTGAGGGAAAGGAAGGCAAGGAGAGGTAAAGAGAGGAGAAGAGAGTGGTGGAGAGGAGAGGAAAAAAAAGAGGAGGAAAAGAGGAGAGGTGAATACTGAAGAGGAGAGGGAATCTGAGGAAGAGAGGAAAAAAGGATGAGACATGGAAAAACAAAATGACGGAAGAGATGGAAAAGAGAGAGAGAGAGAGAGAGAGAGAGAGAGAGAGAGAGAGAGAGAGAGAGAGAGAGAGAGAGAGAGAGAGAGAGAGAGAGGGAGAGAGAGAGAGGGCTACCTACACCAGATGCGTCTCTTTCCAGTCCAGCCTCAGACGGGCGTAGGATTTGCTCAGCGGGTGATCCTGTCCGCTTCACTCCGGGAGGTGGAAAAAAAAATATATATATTCCCGCGTGTCTATAAAACCGTGAAGGCGACGGGAAAAGAGAGCGAGGTGCGGTGACGGTGACGCGGGGGATCCTGAGCCCTGACAGCAGACGTGGGCGAGTAAACGAGGTGCAGAGGGGCGTGTGACGTGGCCCGCAGACAGGTGAACAGGTGAACAGGTGAACAGGCGATGGGACAGACACAGACAGGTAGACGGAAATAAGAAGAGATGGATAAACGCGCGGAGATACGTAGCTCAAAATATATAAATAAATAAATAAATAAATAAATGAATGAATAAATCAATAAATAAGCAAATAAGATAATAATAATAACAATAAAAAACATGAACAACAGATATGCTTTTAAAGGTACATAGATAGATAGGTAGATAGATATATAGATAGACAGATAGATACATAGATAGACACGTAAATAGATAGATAGACAGATAGGTAGATAGATAGACAGATAGATAGGTAGGTAGATAGATAGATAGATACTCGTAGATAGATAGAAAGATAGATAGATAGATTGATAGATAGACTGATAGATAGATGGATGGATAAATTAACATACAGAAAGATAAGCACCACACACAAGTACATAATATAAACATGACGATTTACACACATACACACACACACTTACACACACACACACACACACACACACACACACACACACAAACACCAGGGCAATAGATACGAAATAAAGAAACGCGTGGTAAAAAAAATAAATAAATAAATAAAAATCTAGAGGAAAACTGAGATGAAAAGAAGTAATTTCAAGACAGAACACGACAAACTCGACTTACATACGTATTCTAGAAAAAAAAATAAATAAAAAAAGAAGAGATAACGAAAGAAAACGAAAAGTTAGTAAAGGAAAAAGAAAAAGTAAAAACATATCCATCCGACTGCTCTCACTCTCTCTCTCTCTCTCTCTACATACACACACACACACACACACACACACACACACACACACACAACTCACGCTGATGTTCCAGTGGTGACGCAGCTCCTCGCACCACTGCTGGTAGGGCGCGCCACACTGGGCCACTCTCGCCAGGAACTCCCCAAGCTCCCGCGCCACCACTGGGTTCCCCTCCACCTCCACTCCGCCGCTCTCCAGCCACTCCTGCAACACCGGGGGAGGTCAACACTACGGCAACACTGTTATACACAACACTGAACAACTGAGACACTTCTGCATGGCTACACCTCCACTACTTTCCAAAGGCTTTATGTATTTGCAATGAGGCGTTTTCAAGGGTGTTTTGACGGTTCTAGTGGCAGATTGACAAGGTTTCTTCATTGTGAACGGGAGGAAACTGTCTTGAGAACCCGGCTAGTCATCTCTGTGGCCTTTGAAAATAGTCGTGGTGAGAGAGCTGAGTGTTTCTAAATATGGTTCGGTCCTTTCATACTGTATACTCGGTCACTCTGTCTCTCACTCATAATACACAACACTCACTCACTCCCTCTCTCACTCACTCACTCACTCCATCTCTCACTCACTCACTCGCTCACTATATCTCTCACGCTCAATACACACTTCCCCGCAACACTCTTCACTCAGTATTGTCACCTTCAGATCACTTTTCCTTCACTTCTGCAACACCTCCCTTGGTCAGTGTTGGTGGTTGGGGGGGGAGTGTGGGGGGTTAATTACCGTCACCTCCTGCAACACTTCACTTCCACAACACTAACTGAGCACTGCCCCCTTAACACTCCTGTGAGTACGGTTCAGCAACACTATGACAGCAACACTTCTATCAACACTTGTCACTGCAACACTTTCCACATTAGTAAGAGGATTCAGTTCTTCAACACATCTGCAACAATCTTTGTACTGATAAGGAACACTGCTTTAAGTCTCCGTGCAACACTACAGCAGGAGTCTTTGCAACACTGGAGCCGCGGTATCGCTGTAACACACCACGCAATACAGCACAACACAACACAGCACAGCACAGCACAGCACACAGCAACGCAACACTCGCTTCCCCAGTACTGCTTTAACCCCACCAGACACACACACACACACACACACACACACACACACACACACACACACACACACACGCCGCCGGGTCAGGATTTCAATATTACACTCAGATGTTTTCTATTACAACACAGTTTTCCTCCGCAGCCACCACCACTACTACCACCACCATCACCACTACCATCATCACCATCATCATCAACAACAACTACTACCACTAATACTTAATGAAAAAAAACTTACCTCTAACCTCTTATCTCTGTCAGGTCAACAACAACAACTCCACCACCACCACCACCACCACCACCACCAACAACAACAACAACAACAACATCGATAGAGATAATGATACTGAATCGTTTCAATTATGTTTTTTCTTCCCCTTTCGCTCTTTTTCTCATTTGCTTGTAGGTCATCGATGCTTTGTTGTTGTTAATGATGTTGTTGTTGTTGTTGTTGTTGTTGTTAGTGATGGTCGTAGTGATATACATGGAAGTATGGCATGATATCTTTTTTGTTGTTGTTGTTGTTGGTGGTGGTGGTGGTGGTTGTGGTAGTGACACCTTTGTAGCGTATGGTGACTAAAGTGATGAGTGAAGATGATGACAATGACAGCTACGTGGGCACTCAAGCATTCTCGTGGTGATAGTGACAGTGATGATGATGATGATGATGATGATGATGATGATGATGATGATGATGACGGTGATAGTGATGGTGATGGTGATGATGGTGACAGTGACATTGTATAAAATTGTATGGAAAAAAAAAAAGTGGAAATGATGATCTTGATAATAATGATGTTAATAATAATGGTGATGATAATGATAGTGCCGATAACGATGATAATGGTAATGATAAAGATATTAGTGATGATGATGATGATGATAGTGATGTTACCTGTGTGGTGGCGGTGGTGGTGGTGGCGGTGGTGGCGGAGGTGGTGGTGGTGGTGGGAGTAACAGGTGGAAAGTGGCAACGTGTGTGTGTGAAGGTGGTGGTGGTGGTAGTGGTGGTGGTGAACAGAACATGTTAAAGTAGAACCAATAGAACAAAATATAAAACCATGAACACGTCTGAGGACATCCCCCCTCTATCCCCCCCTTCTCTACCCACTCCCTCTCTCCCCAACTCACCCCTCCTCTTCCCTCTCCCTCTCCCCCCTCTCTCTCTCTCTCTCTCTCCCTTCCAAAAAAAATAAAGGGCAAGGAATAGAGTAAAATAGATAGATAAATAGATAGATAGATAGATAGACTGATTGATAGATAGATAGACAGACAGATAACTAAATAGATAGACAAATGAATTAATAAATAAAAGAATAACTACATGAATAAGTCCAATCTATTCCTCTTTACTTAATTTCCTTGACGCCAAAATAAAGTAAAAATATAAAGAAAGGAAGAAAAATACAAGAAAAATAGGAAAAATAAAGCGAAATGAAGGAACACGAAAGAGAAAAGGAAACGTAAGGAAAGCTAAAGAAAAGAAAAAAAGAAAAAGGGAAAAGATAACAAAAAGGAAAGGAGGAAAATATAAAAATAAAAAAAAATACACAACAGCATCCTTAGAGAGAGAGAGAGAGAGAGAGAGAGAGAGAGAGAGAGAGAGGAGAGAGAGAGAGAGAGAGAGAGAGAGAGAGAGAGAGAGAGAGAGAGATTCCAACTTTCCTTAACTTTCTTGCCCTAAACTTAAAAATAAACTAATCGGGCCAAGCTCTCCCTAACTTCATGTCCCCCTCTCCCCCCCTTTCCCCTTCCCTTTAAACCCCTTTCTTTTCCACTTACTTTAACATCCTCTTCCCCCTTCCCCTCACACTCTCCTCTCAATTAATACGTGTCTTCCTCTTTTCCCTTTAACCTCAATTTTTTTCCCATCATATCTTTCCCTTCCCTCGTTTCCTTACTTTTTTAAATTTTCCCTTTTCCCCTCTACACTCTTCCCTTTTCCCCTCACTCACTACCCTCCCCTTCCCCATCACCCCTTGTTTCCCATTACATTTCCATTTTCCCCCTCACCATTTCCTCCGTATTTTTCCCCTCTCAGTTTTCCCTCGTACCTTTAAATCCTTCCCCCTTTCCTTCCCTACCCCTCTTTTCTCTCACCTTTCCTTCCCTTCTACCTCTAAAACCATACTTTCTTCCCTCCTCCTCCTCCTCCTCCTCCTCCTCCTCCTCCTCCCCCCTTCCTCTCCATTCTATAAAAATAAAGTTTCGAACAATCTAAACTGAATAAGGAAACTTGACAACAATTCACGCCGCTATTTAAAGTAGATATTTACAACTTAGTCTACTGAGAGATGGAGGAAGGGGGAGGGCGTCAGGGGAGGGGGGAGCGGGTGATGGGAGGGAATGGAGACGCAGAGGGGGAGTGGGGTTGGATTAGTGTGTGGGGGAGGGTGTGATAAGAGATCATGGGAGGAGAAGGGGAAGAAGAGAGGGGAGGAATAAAGGGGTGTGAGAAAGAGGGGAGGAACGGGGAACAGTAGAAGGAAGGGAGGAAAGGAGGAGGGGTGAAGGGAGAGGAAATGGAGAAAGGGGAAGAAGGAAGGGCAGAGAAGGGAGATGGGATGAGAAATTGAGAAGATGGGAAGGAAGAGGGGTGAAAGGGAAGGGAAAGAATATATTGAGGGGGAAAAGGGTGGATAAAGAAGAAGGGAAGAATAGGGAGAAGGAAACTGGAAGGAAGAAAAATGGAGAAGAAAAGTACAGGAGGAGGATCAAAGAAAGAGGGAAAAAGCGAGAAGAAAGAAGAAGGAAGAAAATTAAAGAGGAAAAAGATCAGAAGAGGGGATAGAAAGAGAAGAAAAGAGAATTGAGGAAACGAGAAATGAAAGAAGAGGAGGAAAATCAAAGAGAAAAAAGAAAAAAAATAGGACTGGAGGAAAATACGGACGAGGAGGAAGAGAAAAAGAAAAAGAAAGGATATAGAGAAAAGAAGAAAGAAATTTGGGGAAAAAAGAGGAAAATTGAGAAAAATGGAAAAAAAAGGAAAAAAGAGCATTCAGACTGGGACAAAGGAAAAAAAGGGGAGGAAGAGGAAGGAAAACAACCCCCCCAGTTCCCCCCTCCCTAAAACAAAACACGACTAATGGTTTGGTCTTTACCGTAGTTACTGCTATAAAGTGCAGAGAGAGAGAGAGAGAGAGAGAGAGAGAGAGAGAGAGAGAGAGAGAGAGAGAGAGAGAGAGAGAGGAGAGAGAGAGAGAGAGAGAGAGAGGAGGGAAAGTACGATGTGAGAGAGGGGAAAGGAAAAGTGAGGGGAAAGAGAAGGGTAAGAAAAAAGGGAAGGAGGAGGAGGAGTACTTTCAACCGTAGTACAAGAAAAGGATAGAAAATCAAGAAGACTTTTCCCCACCCTCCCTACCCACTCCTATTTAACGACGCAGTGTGGGGAGGGGAGGGAAAAAAGGAAAAAAAAAAATGTAAGATGAGCACCATAACTGAAGGGAAGGGGGGGCGGAAGAAAGGGGAAACGAAGGGGAAAAAAGGGAGTGTGAGAGTGAATTGGTGAGGGGGGGAGAGGTGATGAGGGAGGGGTGTGGATGAAGAGTAGCGAGAGGAAGGGCGTGACAGGGGATAACAAACCGTGAATGGGGGAGTGGTGGGGGGAGGGTGTGGGTGGTGGGGGCGGAGATAAGTGAGTCAAGGTGATCGCTGTGGGGGAGGATGAGTGAGTGGGGGGGGTGACGGTGAGTGAGGGCCGTGGAGCAGGTGGTGGGAGTAATGAATGAGGGGGGGGGAACAGGTGGTGGGAGTCATGGGTGAGGGGGGGAGGGTGGATGGCTGGTAAGAGTGTGATGACTGGTGGATAGGTGAGGCGGTGAGTGTTGGTGGGCGAGTGGTGAGGGGTGATGGGTGAGGCGGTGGTGGGTGAGTGCGGGGGGTGCCGCAGCGTGCCTCACCTCGACGCAGAGCAGCACGGCTCGGTGCACCACTGGGATGTCCACCACGATGTACACGGGCGAGTCGAAGCGGCGGTAGCGCGTGGGCGTGACCGAGCTGGAGCGGGAGGAACGCAGCTCCTCGCCGCCCGCCTGCAGGGAGGCCGGCAAGGCGGACAGCGGCGGGACGTCCTCCCCGGGGTGGTAGCGGGGCGGCGCAATGGGGGAGAGGGCGGGGGAGCGGAGTCTGGGGGAGGGCAGGGAGTGGGGGGAGTAGGGGGAGCCTGGGGAGAGGAAGGGGGAGCTCTGTCGCTGTGACACTGGCGACACGTGGGAGGAGGCGGGGGAGTTGGGGGGAGGCCAGTCCTCCGGGAGAGTGCAGGGGCGTGGAGGCGGCGATGTTGTGGGCGGAGTTAGATGGGGAGAGGAGGACGGAGTGAGAGGGGGAGAGGAGGGCAGAGGTTGGGGAGAGGTGTGGCGAGGGCGGCAGGGTGAGGGTGGTGGGCAGCAGGTGGGCGGTGGAGGTGGGCGAGCGGCCGATGGGCGAGGGGCGAGGCACCAGCAGGGTGGACATGCTCTCGAAGGTGACGCGGGGCACCGAGCGGGGAGCGCTGCCTGAAGGGGGGCGGCGTGGCCAGGCCCGGCACGTCCACGCGCTCATAGGAGGGCAGGTTCTGGAGCTGGCGCTGGAAGGCCAGGATGTCCTCCTCGGCCAGCGCCAGGTCCTGCCTGCTCTGGGAGATGTTGGGCGTTCGAACCTGAAGAGTTGATGTGGTCATGAACAGACTTGGAGCGCTTCTTGTGCAGGCTGGAGAACCTGAAGCTGCGCTTGGGGAAGATGGAGGGGGAGCCTGAGGGTGTGGTGGCCTTGGAGGACGAGCTGATGGAGTTGTGGGAGTCTGCGGGGCGCAGACGTACGGGCAGCAGCTGCTGCAGGGTGACGCTGACGTCCGTGGTGCTGATTGCTGCTGCAAGGGTTGTCTCGAAATCTGCGGCCGCCGCCCCCCGGGGTGGAGGGCTTGCGGTTGCGCGGCGGCGCCTCCTCACTGTTAGCGCGCAGCACTGAGGGGGGCGGGGCGCGGCGGTCGTGCTGGGGAGGGCGCCGCGGTCTCCTCGGGGCACGCCTCGGCGAAGTCCAGCGTGAGGTTGACGCGGCGCCGCTTGCGAAGCGTGGAGGCGTCCGTCTCCGAGGAGGAGGTGCGTGAGCGCGCCCGAGAGGAGTGGGAGGTCCAGGAGGAGCGCGAGGTGCAGGACTTCCACTTGGTGAGGTGGTGCATCGATGTCAGCAGCCTGTGCAGCAGCAGCCGCAGGAAGATGACGGGGTGCAGCACCAGCGGCAGCCCCAGCAGCAGGCAGGACAGCAGACGGCCCCCCATCGGCCCCTCCTCCCGCGACGCCCCCCGCCCGCGTGCCCCGCAGCGTCCCGGAACCTGAAACACGGCTGGGGGTGAGGCCTCTCATTAGGAGGGGGCAAGGGTGCAGGGGAGTGTCAGCACACTGTGGGTGATGTGAGGAGCACGAGAGGAAGAGGATGCGAGAAGAGACTTTGTGCCATGGGGGAGGGGAGGGGGGTAAGCAGAGGCTAGATCACGGGGCCACAGGAGCACTGGGTCACGGTCACCGGCGGAGGAAAAGCAGGTCACGGGAAGTCAGTAGTGGCGTTACCAGGGTGAAGAACACGTCACCGTCACACGTGGCTGAGTGAGAGTGAGAGGGTGAGGAAGGGAGTGAAGTGTGTGCCCAGGAGACACGCCAAGAGCACCTGAGGGTTACGGAGATCAAGAACAGGCTGAGGTGACGCAAGAGGTGAGCAGAGCAAGACTAGGTCACAGGAGGTCACCAAGAGACGGTCAGACGTAATCAGTCTGAGTAGAAAACAGGAAAGGTCAGGGTTCAAAATCAGAATCTGGGCGGAAAGAAGAGGTCACGGGGAGGAGGAAGAGGTCGCGAGGATCATGATAGTGAGTCGGGAGGTCAAGGAAGGTTGAGGGAGGTCACAAGAGCAGGTCGAGAGCGGGGGATGGGGGTCACAAAGGTCAAGAAAGAGCCGGGTATAAACCTTGGGGGGCTGACCTCTGGCTGGGTCTTGGGGGGGAGGGTCGAGCAGCCACTCCAGGGGCGTGGTGCTGCGGGCCTCGCTGGTGGGCGTCACCCCGCACGGCGCCGGCACGTTCTGCAACACACCACACCGTCACCACCAACACTACCACAACACAACACCACAACACCACCACAACATAATACAAGACACATATTATGTCATTAGTGTCCCAAAACACACCACACCGTGACCACCACACCACACCACACCACACCGTCACCACCAACACCACACCGCACCACACCACACCGTCACCACCACACCCTAACCATAACGTAAACAAAACAACACCACAAAACCATACTATATCATGCCTTTATTATCACAAAACACCACACTGTCTGTCACCACCACAATTTAACATGACCCAGTACAACCACACCACACAATCACCACCACCGCAACACAGCTACACAACACCACACTATACCATGACGTCTTCAGTAATTTACCATACAACACACCACAGTCACCACCAACACCACCACCACCACAACACCAGACGCAGCCTCACGTGACATCTTTGTTGTGGTGCTTTCAATCAACCAATCAGATACTTCCCCACACTACCTTTACCACCAACCACTCGCACCACTTGCCCTCATCACCATACACTTCATCACCATCACCACCATCACCACTACACACGCCACAAAGCCCCGGCCAACATATAGCCAAGTGCTTCCATCTTTTATTCAACCATACAAAGGAATATTAAGGGAAAAAAAAAATACGAGGAAATGAAAAATGGCTTTGAAAAATTAAATACTCAATCGTGCAAATTCCTTCAAGACAAACTGTAGTGGTTTTTTCTCTCTCTCTCTCTCTCTCTCTCTCTCCTCTCTCTCTCTCTCTCTCTCTCTCTCTCTCTCTCTCTCTCTCTCTCTCTCTCTCTCTCTCTCTCTCTCTCTTCCATTTATTTTCCTTCCCATTCAGAGAGACGTGTGAATAGGAAGTTGGGTGGATCTTGCCTTCCACTCTTACTTCCACATTGACTTAGTGTGTCTGTCTGTTTGTCTGTCTGTCTGTCTGTCCGTCTGTCTGTCTGTTTGTCTGTCTGTCTGTCCGTTTGTCTAATCTGTCTGTTTGTCTGTCTGTCTGTTGGTTTGTATGAGTGTAGGTATGTTTGTTTATCTGTCTTGTCTGTTTGTTTATTGTCTGTCCTCTCTGTCTGTCTGTCTGTCTGCCTGTTTTTTTATATTTTTTTACTTATTTAATTTTTGTCTATCTGTCTGTCTATTTGTATATATGTATTTATGTATGCACGTCTGTTTGTTTGTCTCTGTCTCTGTCTCTGTCATGTTTGTTTGTCTCTTCATATGTATGTACTGTGTGTGTTGTGTATGTATGTATGTATGTATGTATGTATGTATGTATATATATTTCTCCCTCTCTCTCTCTCTCTCTCTCTCTCTCTCTCTCTCTCTCTCCCTCTCTCTCTCTCTCTCTCTCACACACACACACAAAAAAAAAAAAAAATGAAACAAGAAAACAATAAACAAACAAAAAACAAACAAATAACAAACAAATAAACAAAAAAATTCAACAAAAAAATTCACAATAACAGAGCCAGTCAACACACAACACCACAGCCCCCTCAACACCCCCACACATAGGACACCAGAAGGATGCGTATATAGGATCCAAGCTGACCTCGAGGGAGCGGAGGGTATGCAGCACCATGCCCTCCACAGACATGCCCAGAACGCGCTTAGAGTCCTGAGCGGTGACCAGGGGAGGGGGAGCAGAGGTCATCATAATATAGTCATCCTCTGAGGTCTCTCCCAGGGGCGTCGGCGGAGGAGCTTCGTCTGTGGGGGGAGGAGAGGGAGTGGGGTGTTAGTATGGGGGGGGGAAGCAGAGGGAGGGAGGGGAGGGGTTACTTGGAAGGAGTGAACGGTGGGGGGGGGGTCACTTGGAAGGAAGGATGGAGGGGGGATCACCTGGAAGGAAGGAGAGGGAGGAGTAGTCACCTGGGGGAGTCATAAGGTCGTCTACAGGTTGGATAGGGAGGTTACCTGTCTGAGGGCGCGGCAGGGGTACAACAGTGTATATTTTGGGATGGGAAATGGTCAGAAATGTGTTATTTTGGAGAAGAAAGGGGCAACATAAGGT
>NC_087179.1:13159379-13164379 GCF_035594125.1 Scylla paramamosain | reverse complement strand
GAGAGAGAGAGAGAGAGAGAGAGAGAGAGAGAGAGAGAGAGAGAGGAAAATAAAAAAAGAAAACGAACGAAAAACTAAAATGAAAAAATATAATCAAGAGGAAACCAAGATAAAAAAAAAGAAAATCAAGAAAAAAAAATAACACACACACACACACACACACACACACACACACACACACACACACACACACACACACACACACATAAAGAGAGAGAGAGAGAGAGTCGTTGAGGTGCAAAAGATATAGGAGGAGGAGGAGGAGGAGGAGGAGGAGGAGGAAGAGGAGGAGGAGGAGGAGGAGGAGGAGGAGGAGGAGGAGGAGGAGGAGGAGGAGGAGGAGGAAGAGGAGGAGGAATTAAGTCTCCAGCGTGTCACTCTCACTTGGGAAATCACAACAACACCCGGAATTAAGGAGGCGTCAGAGGGGAGAGAGAGTGAGAGGGGAGAGAGAGAGAGAGAGAGAGTGAGAGGGGAGAGTGAGAGTGAGAGGAGAGTGAGAGGGGAGACAAAAATAAGAGGTTAAACACTGATGATACGAATGAATAGGGAGATAAGGGAAGAGGTGAGAGAAAGAGTGGGGAGTGGGGAGAGTGAGAGGGGAGAGAAAGAGGAAAGAGAGAGAGAAAGGGGAGGAGATGAAAAAAATGACAGTAAACAGAGCATGTGAGTGAATGGGGAGATAAGGGGAGAATCCAAGTGAGGGGAAACTAAAAGGGGAAAGCGAGAAGGAGAGGGGAGATGGAAACTAAGATGAGGGAAGACAGGAATGAGAAGAATAAAGTGAGAATATTGAGTGGGGAAAAAGGGGAAAAGTGAGAGAAAGAGTGAGTGAGGGGAGAAGGGAGAGGGGAAAGTGAGAGGGAAATAACTGAGAGACAACTGGAAGACGAAAGAGGGGAAAAAGGAGAGGGAATAACAGAGAAAATAAAAAAGAGAAAGAGGAGAAGGGAGATGAAAGAAGAAAAGATGAGGAACGAGAAGAGGAATGGAAAACTGAGAGGAAACGAGACATGGGAAAGTGAGAGGGGAGAGAAGAGGAAGAGCAGAAAGAGGGGAAGAGGGAGAGGGGAAAATAAAGGGAAAACAAAAGGAAGAGAAGTGGAAAAGAAAATGAGAGTGAAAGGTGAGAGTGAATGAATGAAGAGTGCTGAGGGGAAGAGTGAGTGAGAGGGGAGAGTAAGAGAGAGAGAGAGAGAGAGAGAGAGAGAGAGAGAGAGAGAGAGAGAGAGAGAGAGAGAGAGAGAGAGAGAGAGAGAGAGAGAGAGAGAGAGAGAGAGAGAGAGAGAGAGAGAGAGAGAGAGAGAGAGAGAGAGAAAGGGAAAGTAAGAGTGAGGGGAGAGTGAGAGGAGAGGCTGTATCCTTAAAGAGGAAGGGAGGAAAGTGCAATGTCATTCTCCTGCAAATTAGTAGAGAGAGAGAGAGAGAGAGAGAGAGAGAGAGAGAGAGAGAGAGAGAGAGAGAGAGAGAGAGAGAGAGAGAGAGAGAGAGAGAGAAAGTAAAGGTTTGTCTCTCTCTCTCTCTCTCTCTCTCTCTCTCTCTCTCTCTCTCTCTCTCTCTCTCTCTCTCTCTCTCTCTCTATCCCACACACCAAAGCTAGTAGCATTTAAGGAGTGGCAGCAGAGGAGGAGGAGGAGGAGGAGGAGGAGGAGGAGGAGGAGGATCAACAAGGCGACAGGGAGAAATATCACTTGCTTTTCGTGCTGCTGCTGCTGCTCCTCCTCCTCCTCCTCCTCCTCCTCCTCCTCCTCCTCTTTCTCCTCTTCCTTCTCCTCCTCCTTCTCCTCTTCTTCCTCCTCCTCTTCTTCCTCTTTCACGCCCTTTTCCTCGTTCTATTCTGATTCTAGCAAGAGATGAGGAGGAGGAGGAAGAGGAGGAGGCTGAAGAGAGTGATATTGAGGTCGAAGAAGAGGAAGAAAAGAAAGATTGGAAGGAAGAAGGAAAGAAAATAAATATCCTAAGGAGAATACATAGTGTGGAGGAGAAGATGAGAAGAAAGAGAAGGAAAAGAAGGGGAGGAAAAGAAGGGAAGTAAAAATTATGCATGTGTGTCTAATTTGATGCTTTGATGAAGGAGAGAGAGAGAGGTGGTGGTGGTGGTGGTGGTGGTAATGGTTGCTATAAACATCAGGTCTTCCTACCCACCATCACTCAACTGTCGATTTGTTTACACCTGTCCTTTCCACACCCTCCCCTCACCCTTCCTCCTCCCCTTTTCCCTCCCTGCCATCCATTACTCTTCTCTGCCTCCCTCCTTGCCTCCTTCTCTCCCTCCTCCACCTCTCCCACGTAACTCAAATCATTCACTCTCATCAAAGCAATTTACACCTGCCCACCCAACTACACCTTCCCAACACCTACACCTTCCCAAATATGTACCTCTTACTCTCTCCCTCTCGCCTATTTTCTCTCTTTCTTATCATTTTTATTTTTTATCTACTATTTTCTCTTTCCCTTCTAACACTCACTTCGTCACTTTCTTATCATTTTTATTCTTTTCCTTTATTTTCCTCTTCTTTTCCCCATTTTTTATACTATTTCTCCATTTCATCTAGTTTTCACCTTTTCCTCTCATATTGCCTCCTATTCCTTTCCTCCGTTCTTCTCCTTCCCATCATTTCTCTCCTCCCTTCACTACTTTTTAATTCTCTTTCCTTTCCCCCTTTACATTCTCTCATCTCCTTCCCTTTCCTACTTCCCTTCCCTTCACTTGCTTTCCTCCTCCCTGATCCTTTTCCATACCTAGATTTTTACCTTCCCTTTCCTCCCCTCCGGAACTCCCTTATTTCGGGAGTTAGCCACTTGGTACTAGGTGGGAGGGCGATGTTACTGAAGTCATACAAGCCTCAGGTCAGATGATGCTCAAGACAGATCGACCTGAGTGCAAATAGGCCTCAGGATGTTTGGTGCTCCTGAAATTTGGTACACAAACCACTTGCTCCTCAAAATGTCTCTAGACTCAAACGTCTGGACTAAAGGTTTCGTGAAGGCAGCTTGTTGATCCACACACACTAATATAATGTTCACCAAGCCATCCATCTACTTACTCAACCACATCCAACCCATCCACTCAACCAAGTGATTTGCTTACCAAGTGTCTCGAGCACCAAACGTCCTGAAGCCTATTTGCACTCAGGCCGACCTGTCTTGCGAGTCCATCTGACCTGAGTGCCCTCTGCCCCAGTACCAAGTGACTGTAAACCCATTACTCCTCCTCTTACCCTCTTACTTTCTCACTCTTTCCTTACATCTATTGCAAATTTTTCCATCCTGCTTCTTCATTAATACTCGTACCTTCCTATCCCAGGCTCTCTCTCTCTCTCTCTCTCTCTCTCTCTCTCTCTCTCTCTCTCTCTCTCTCTCTCTCTCTCTCTCTCCACGTCTTATCTCACTACTTTTAACACACTGCTGTGGAAGTTATTGATATTTTTTCTCCAAGTTTTTTTTTTTTCCCCTTTAGTGTTGGTTTATTTCAACATCCAATCGCAGCCAGTGATTCTTTAACTTGCGGTGGTGGAAGTTATTGGGAGGCACAGCTGGGGGGTGGGGGGGCGGTGGGTAGATTTTAAGGGTGTTTTTCCATGGGTTCTAGTGACGGTTCAATAAGGATTTCTGTGGCATTTATTGAAGGAAATTATTAAGCATCGTGAGACCCTGGCTTATCGTGTCCCTGGGCTTCAAAAAGTCTTGTAGTGGTAAGGAAGAAGGAGGAGGAGGATTTTCGAGAGTGTTTCTCCGTGATTCTAGCGACTCAACAAGGATTCTGTGATATTTACGGAAGCAGAGCACATGGTGAGGAACTGACGTCAAGGCTAGGACGGTGCCTCCTAACGAATAAATTTAGTTGTGGCATTTGGGAACCGTTACCGCGAGTGGATGCCCTTCCTAACCTCGGACATTTCTTCTCTGACGTTTCCCCCCTACTATGCAATCAACCCCCACCCTGTTACCCCTTTTGTACCCTTAAATAAACTGTTAAACTGGCCAGGATTCGAACCCGTGCACCTGAAGACCCCTCAACCCCTAAAACCTCCCAAAACCCAGGCGATCCCACTGCACCACGGCGCTTCTACCTGAAATAAGACTGAAGGTACTAATAGGTTCTCAGTCTCACCGGGTCATGAGTAGTAGGTCCAGGGCCGCCACGAGGGAGCGCAGCCTGTTGTCGTCCAGGAGCTGCGTCTGGATGGCTGGACAGTGGGTCATGAAGAGCAGCACGCGGGAACTGAGGATCTGGAGACAGTGGGAGCGACACTGCCTCATCCTGCGTAGGGGAGAGGTAGGAGGTGAGACAGACGCGAGAGTACAAGTGAGGGATGGGTAGAGAAGAGGTGGGAATGAGAGACTGGGAAGGTGAGAGGGGAGTGAGAAATAAGATAAAGGAGAAGAAGAGGTGAGAATGAGAGAGTGGGGAAGTAAGAGGGGGCGTGAATAAGATAAAGAAGAAGAGGTGAGAATGAGATAGGGCAGGGAGGTGAGAGGGGAGGAATAATAAAAGTAGGGAGAAAGATGAGAAGAAGAGGTGACCATAAGACAAAGTGGGAAGGTGAGAGGGGAGTGAAAATACGAGTAGGGAGAAAGATAGATGAGAAGAAGAGGTGAGAAGAATGGAAAAGTGAGAGGGGCATAAAATAAGAGTGGGGGAGATAGATAGATGAGAAGAGGTGAGAATGAGAGTGGGGAGATTGATAAAAGAGAGGAGTTAAAGAATGAGAGTAAGAATTAAGGCATGTATGTGATAAAGGATGGGGAGAATAAGTGGGAAGAATGGGGAGAAACGAGGTGAGGATGAGTGACAGAAGAGACACGGGAGAGAAACGTGAAAAAAGGGAGATAGTTGAAAAAAGAAGTAAAAGAAAAAAAAAAGAGGATGGGTTGGAAGGAAGAGAAGTGAAGAAGAGATAGGAAGGAAGGAAGGAAGAAAAGAAATGGAGATAGGAAGGAAAGAAGGAAGGAAGGAAGGAAGGAAGGAAAGAAGGAAGGAAAGAAGGAAGGAGGGA
>NC_087179.1:13146879-13154379 GCF_035594125.1 Scylla paramamosain | reverse complement strand
AATAGACGTGGTGTTGTAGGGTTAGGTTAGGTTAGGTTAGGTTAGGTCAGGTCAGCACTCAGTGATGGGCGTGGTTGTTCTGGGGATTCGGTAAGGTTAGGTTAAGTAAGGTTAGGTCAGGTTAGGTAAGGTCAGATAGGGTTATGTTATTTTAGGATAGGTTAGGTTAGGTTAGGTTAAGGTAAGGATAGGTAAGAAAGGCTAGGTTAGGTTAGGTTAGGTTAGGTTAGGTTAGGTTAGGTTAAGGTAAGGTAAGGATAGGTTAGGTTAGGTTAGGTTAAGGTAAGGATAGGTAAGAAAGGCTAGGTTACGTTAGGTTAGGTTAGGTAAGATTAGGTAAATGTTAGATTAGGTTAGGTTAGGTTATGTCAGGTCAGATGAAGCCAGCACTCACCAATGATGGAGGTGGTGTTCTGCGGCTGGTCGGCCGGCTGTTAGGTCAGGTAAGATAAAGTCAGGTGAGGTGAGGAGAGGTGAGGTCAGCATAGCACACTCACCAATGATGGGAGGTGGTTGTTCTGCGGCTGGTCGGGCGGCACGGGGGAGTGTTGCCGCCCACATCATCATCCACTGGCCGTAGTGCCCCATGCCCGCCACGCCGCCCCCGCCCCGCCGTCCCGCGCCCCGCCCCTGACCTCCGGCGTGCCAGGGCTGCCCGCGCCTGTGCCTGGGGGTGGCGGGGGCGGCGGGGGCGGTGCTGCTTCTCCCCCACTGCTCACCACGCTGCCCGTCCTGCTGTCCTGCCGCGCCAGCCGCCCCACCGTCACGCCCACGAAGAGAGGCTGCACCTTGCCGCGCCTGCAGGAGAGGGGGAGAGGAAGAGGGAGAGGGTGAGTGGTAGTGGTGATGGCGGCGTGTGGTGGTACAGGTGTTGAGGAATACAAAGGAAAGAACAGACAGCAACAGCCCTGCTGGGCCTAACGAGGCTGTCTGTGTGCCTATTCTACCACTACCACTACAGATTCTAAGAGTTAGAGGCTGGAGAACACTAGGGTTCAAGGAAGGAAAATAAAAGAGCACAGGAAGAAGGAAAGGCTAAGATGTGATAGGAAAGGATGAAAGAGAAATTATACTATTTAGTACAGTAAAAAAAAAAAATAAATAAATAGATAAATAAATAAATAATAAAAAAAGAATTTTATGTAGGCGCAAAGTACGCTATATGAGGGGTTGCTGCGAGGTGATTGTCCAACCTTTGTTTAAAAGTTTCTATTGTATTACTATGGACAATATGTGCTGGGAGAGAGTTCCAGACATTTACAATTCTATTGAAGAAATAATGCTTAGCCTCGTCTGATCTGAAACGCTTACCTATATTCTTGTAACCATTATTTCTAGTGGTGTTGGAACTGTCATTGATGAGATACTTGCTTACATTTACGTTATCAAAGCCCCGAGACATTTCAAACAGTTCAATTAAGTCTCCTTGCATTCGCCGTTTCTCTAAACTAAACAAGCTGAGTTCCCTCAAGCGCTCCTCAAAAGGGTTGTTCCGCAGTCATGGGATCAACTTGGTAACTCTTCTTTGGACTCTCTCCAGCTTGTCTATATCTTTCCTGTAATGGAGTGACCAGAACTGGACGCAGTACTCAAGTAGCGGTCGAACAAGCGTATTAAACAATGTGAGAATTACCCCTTCTCATTTTAATTCAAAAGTCCTACCAATAAACCCAATTTATTTGCTGTTTTAACTACTTCCGAGCAGTGTTTACTTGACTTGAGGTCTGAGGTAATTATAACGCCCAAGTCTTTTTCCTCATTAACCTTGAGAAGCTCGGTACCGTTCATTAAGTAATCAGTGTGATCGTTATTACTACCAATGTGCAACACTTTACATTTATCTACATTGAGAGGAGGAGGAGGAGGAGGAGGAGGAGGAGGAGGAGGAGGAGGAGGAGGAGGAGGAGGAGGAGGAGGAGGAGGAGGAGGAGGAGGAGGAGAAGAAGAAGAAGAAGAAGAAGAAGAAGAAGAAGAAGAAGAAGAAGAAGAAGAAGAAGAAGAAGAAGAAGAAGAAGATGATGATGATGATGATGATGATGATGATGATGATGATGATGAAGATGATGATGATGATGAAGATGATGATGATGATGGAACAACAACAAGAAGACCAAAAAGAAGAAAAGATCAAAGAAAATAAAAAAGTAAGACGAAAAAATCTTATTCTCTCTCTCTCTCTCTCTCTCTCTCTCTCTCTCTCTCTCTCTCTCTCTCTCTCTCTCTCTCTCTCTGGCTCGCCCGCTCGCGCTCTCTCTATCTCATCAATAAACTCCCAGCTCGTTTTCTTTGCCTCCTCCATTTTCTCTCTTTCATCTGGGAGCTGATTCTAAAAGTCGAGATTAATCTGAGGGAAGGAAGGAGGCGGGGAGAGGAGGGAGATATGGAGGGGGGAGAGTGAGTGAGAGGGAGAGATGGGATGAGAGGGGCCAACGGTAATCAAGACTGGGTTCACACACACACACACACACACACACACACACACACACACACACACACACACACACACACACTTTCCCGATTCTTCCTTTTCTCTCCTCTTCCTTCTTTCTTGTCTTTGCTTCACTAATCTTATTCCTCCTCCTCCTCCTCCTCCTCCTCCTCCTCCTCCTCCTCCTCCTCCTCCTCCTCTCCAAAGACAGGAAACATCAACACAAAGTTAAAAAGGAAGATATATATTTTTTTCCTGAGGTTTTGTGTCGCGTCGAGAAAGAGAGAGAGAGAGAGAGAGAGAGAGAGAGAGAGAGAGAGAGAGAGAGAGAGAGAGAGAGAGAGAGAGAGAGAGAGAGAGAGAGAGAGAGAGAGAGAGAGAGAGAGAGAGAGAGAGAGAGACCAACAGAGACGCAGAGAAGTTAATTATCCTTTCCTTCCTTACTTACTTCCTCCTTTAACAAAAAAAAATAAATAAATAAATAAATAAAATAAAATAATAATAATAATAATAATAATAATAATAATAATAATGAAAATAAACACTAATTTTAGAATAGCCATCCTTCATCAACCCAGTCAGTCAGTCAGCCGCACAGCCTCCCATCCTTCGTGCTTCCCCTTCCTTCCTTCCTTTCTTCCCTCCTTCCTTCCATCACAACACCCGACCCGCCTCCTTCCCCCCGCCTGGCTGCCTCGCTCCTGGCTGCGCACACCTCCCAGCCTCATTACACGCCCAGGAAGTCTCTTAGCACGTCACAGGGAAGGTAAACAAGCCCCGGTGTGTTAGCGACTCCACGTGTGATGAGACAAGGAGGGCAAGTTATTAGGAGTGAAAGTTTGATTTTTTTCTTTTGGTGTTTGGGGTGTGTGTGTGTGTGTGTGTGTGTGTGTGTGTGTGTGTGTGTGTGTGTGTGTGTGTGTGTGTGTGTGTTTGCTAAAGTGGGTGTTGGTTCATATACATGTATGAAGCATGCAAACACACACACACACACACACACACACACACACACACACACACACACACACACACACACACACACACACCCCAAACACCAAAAGAAAAAAATCAAACTTTCACTCCTAATACAGGGAAACCGTTGAAAGGAAAGGAATTCACACCAAGAGATGAATAACAATAATAATAATTATAATAATAATAATAATAACAATAATAATAATAATAATAATAATAATAATAATAATAATAATAATAATAATAATAATAATAATAATAAGAAGAAGAAGAAGAAGAAGAGCAACAAAAACAAGAACAAGAACAACAACAACAACAACAACAACAACAACAACAACAACAGTAAAAATAAAAAGACCATCTTTCCTACAACAAAAACGAAAAAATAAACAATAAATCAATAAGTAAACGAATAAATAAATGCACAAACAAAACGCTGAAATAAACGACACGAAACACGACAGAAACAAAAACTTCACACATACACACACACACACACACACACACACACACACACACACACACACACACACACACACACACACACACACACACACAAAAGAATAAGAAAAAACAATAACAATATAAAACAGAAACAAACACACACACGCAAACACCAAACACCACACCTGTATACCTGAGGGGACTGCATGCAACACCTACAGGTAAATACACCCAGGTAAATACACACACACCCGCCCCCTCACGCGTGCCATCTACATGAATAAGTACACTCCTGAAGACGGAATACACTTGTCTTGCCTCTAGATGGGAGCTGATACCAGATATATACATTACATACTTGCATACACACATACGTACATACAGGCAGACATACAGGCGTACATATTATCAGGTTTATGATGCACTTCAGAATAAAATGCAAGAATATAAGATAAATGAGTGTGTTCATTTGTAAATAGCTGGATGAAGAGATACATTGATGAAGGGAGATAAAGATAGACAGACAGATGGACGGATAGATAGAAAAATAGTTAAACAGATTGATATATAGATAGAAGGATAGATAGATAGATAGATAGATAGATAGATAGATAGATAGATAGATAGATAGATAGATAAAGACAAACAGGTGGATAGATAAAAAGATACTTAAACAGAATGATATATTGATGAAAGGATAGACAGATAGACAGATATATATACAGACAGGTAGATAAATAAACAGATGGACAGACAGACAGACAGACAGACAGACAGACAGACAGACAGACAGATAAACGTACAGATGTATAAATAGATAGATGGACAGACAGATAAATAAACAGACAGACTAATAAATAATACACTTGTTAACTGACCAGATCATCCACACACACACACACACACACACACACACACACACACACACTGAATAACTAACACCGGACCGCTGCTTCCTCCCTATAACGAATTCCTTTATGAATGTGCAAGTAGGAAGTGTTGTGCATGTGTAATGATCGTTAATGATGCTGCACACAGGCCTCTAAACACACACACACACACACACACACACACACACACACACACACACACACACACACACACACACACACACACACACACACACACACACACACACACACAGAGGGAGGGAAGAAACGACTACATGAAAATTATGATGAGAGGAGGAGGAGGAGGAGGAGGAGGAGGAGGAGGAGGAGGAGGAGGAGGAGGAGGAGGAGGAGGAGTACCCTATCTCTACCCCCTCCTCTTCTTTCTCCTCCCCTCTCCTCCTCTTCTTCCTCCTCCCCTCTCCTCCTCTTCCTCCTACCTCCCTCCTCCTTCCTCATCAGGTAAACACGGGTAAAGACAGAAGAGAGAGTAAAAAAAAAAAAGAAGAAGAAAAAAGTGAGAAAAAAATCAGGAAAGAAAAAGAGAAAAAAGCCACAGAACTCACTTAATGACAAAAAACAAAAAGCCTCTCTAAGCTTGACTGAAATGCAACAGGTGAAGCTCAGGTTTGGGAGGGGGGTGTTGGGGGGGGGGCGGTAAAGCTACGTGAAGATTATTAATGCAAAAGGGAAGAGAGAAAAAATAAGAGGGAAAGAGGAAAGGAGGGGAAAAAAGTGAAGCCTTCAAAAAAAAAAAAAATTAAGCTAAGGAATAGTTTATGGGTAGTAGTAGTAGTAGTAGTAGTAGTAGTAGTAGTAGTAGTAGTAGTAGTAGTAGTAGTAGTAGCATCTGTATCATTTAGTTAACATTTCTATCCTCGACCCTTTTAAAATCCCGTAGCGCAGTACATCGAATCCCTCCAGAGACGCCGGCGGAGGGAAGGGACGAGAGGCCTTGTTCTTTCTCAACCCTGCCCGCCCACACGCAATTTACTGGTAATGGCGCGTAGTTCAGTAGATACCCTCGTTAAACACTAAGCGGTCTCCTGGTATGTTTCTAAGTACTCGTAGGTGTGCAGAGGCGAAGTAGGACGTGTGTCTGTGCGTGTGTGTGTGTGTGTGTGTGTGTGTGTGTGTGTGTGTGTGTGTGTGTGTGTGTGTGTGTGTGTGTGTGTGTGTGTGTGTGTGTGTGTGTGTGTGTGTGTGTACCATATTCTGAAAACACATCTGCGCCGCACCTCTACTACTTCAAGAGGCTCTAATTGACGTTGCAAGAGTTTTTAAGGGTGTTCTAATAGTTGTAGTGACATATTAATAAGATTTCTGTATTATTAACAAAATAAACACTCTCGAGAACGCGGTTAATTATCTTTGTGGCCTTTGAAAACTGTCTTGGTGAGAGAGCAAAGCGTTTCTGAATACGGGTCTGTGTGAGTGGATGAGAAAGGAAGTGGTGGAGGAAGGCGAGGAGAACATAGGAGAAGAGAGTTGATGTGTGTGTGTGTGTGTGTTTATATAGGAAAGATGAGTCTGGGTGAGGCGGTGAGTGTGAGATGAATGGAAATATGTATGAAAGAGAATGATGAGTAAACATAAGGACATAAAAAGGTAAGGGAAGCTGCAAGAAGCCATGAAACCCATACGTGGCGGGTTCTGAAGAGAGAGAGAGAGAGAGAGAGAGAGAGAGAGAGAGAGAGAGAGAGAGAGAGAGAGAGAGAGAGAGAGAGAGAGAGAGAGAGCAGCAGGGGAGGCGGGAGGTCAGCAGCAAAAGTTTCCAGTTTGGTAATCGATCTGGGAATGAAGTTGGCGGATGGCGGATCGGCCCAGGTAGAGCAAGGGTCACCTGGATGATGATTAGGGGCGGATACAGGTGTGCTCTCTCTCTCTCTCTCTCTCTCTCTCTCTCTCTCTCTCTCTCTCTCTCTCTCTCTCTCTCTCTCTCTCTCCGCATGCATTACTCATATTCCTCATTTTCCTTCCTTTTTTTTCGTCCATTTTGTTCTTCCATCCCTCGTATCCTTTCACTCATCTATTTTTTTCACCCCCCTCCTCCAATCTCTCTCTCTCTCTCTCTCTCTCTCTCTCTCTCTCTCTCTCTCTCTCTCTCTCTCTCTCTCTCTCTCTCTCTCTCACCTCTCTCACTCCCTTTGCTTTTTCCTCCTTTACCTTCCTCTTCTATCCTTTGCATCCTTCCACTCTCATCTCATCTCTCCCATTTGCCACCCCCCACCCACCCTCTCTCTCTCTCTCCTTCACGCACTCACCTATCAGCAGCGGAGGCCGTGGTGGAGCTGACGGAGGAGGCGGCGGAGGAGGAGCCGGGCGGGAGGAGGTGGTGATCGAGGTCAATGCTGAGGTCACCAATCCTGTGCACCACGGCGGCGTCTATGACCTTGTTCAGCGTGGTCATTGCCGTGAACTGAAGCTCCTGCACCCCCGCCAGGAGACACGCACACAGCTTCACCAGGAGGCACAAGGCAGCGGCCCCCTCGCCTCGCTTTCCTGCAGCTCCTGGTATGCCTCCTGCAGTGTCGCCGTCACCGCCCCCGTTGCTGAGTGAGCCGCTGCCGTTGGTGGTGCACAGAAGCTCCAGGATGTTCTGTGGTGGGATAAGGCGGGGGAGTTATTGTAGCTGGTGTTTAAAAGGGTGTTGGGGTGAAGAGGGTGAGTCTGGGGTTAAAGATGGAAGGGGACTGATTTTTTTTATTGTTGGGGGTGAAGGAAAGGGTGAATCAAAGGGGTTGAAGGAGGAGGAAGGGTTAA
>NC_087179.1:13134379-13141879 GCF_035594125.1 Scylla paramamosain | reverse complement strand
GCGGGGATCAAGGGGAATCAGGCCACGCGACATCTGGTTATTCAGTGTTCAGCATTAGTAATGATGTATTAAGACTTAAGTCCCCGGAAGCTGCTTGTGTTCCCCCGTGCCGCGTGTCTGCCGCCTCGCCGAGACGCCGCGCCCGCCCCCGCCCCTCTAGCCACACTCGGCCACCTTCCGCTCCGCCACCCAATCCCCTCAAGCCCGCCATCCACCATCTGCCCACTGCCTCCTACCACCCCCTGCCCACTCACTACGGCCCTCTCCGTGCCCCCACAGCCCGCCGCCCACTCACCGCCGTCCTCGGAGTCCATCCCCTCCTCGTGCAGCTGACGAATTCTCCTGCGGCTGCCCAAGTGACTCAGGGTCTCCCACGTCAGTTCCTGGGGCCAAGAAAGTCTGGGGTGAGAGGGGTGAAGTTGAGGGTAAGGATGAGTCAGCACTATGGGACACAGGGATGGGACCAGCACCCAGCAGGAGTGCCGGCGGGCAGCAGCACCCACCTTGCTGCGGTAGTCAGGCCCCGGGCCCGTGGCAGACCCCCCGCGGCTCCTGATGCTGCCCGAAGTGGTGAGCAGCGCCGCGCTGGGTTCCGCCGAAGGCATGCCGCCAGCGTCCTCCTCTCGCTCTCCCCTCACCGCCCCTGCGCGCCCCGCCGCCACCCGTCCACGTAAACTGGATGATGCGGCGGCTGGAGCGGCGGTGGCGGCCGCGGGGCAGGCAGTGGCGGCGGCAGCAGCCGCGGTGGTGCTCTTGTCTCTACTGGTCACGCCCTGGAGGCGCCGCAGCAAGTTGGAGGACTGACGGACGGGCGCGGCGGCCAGGTCCCGACTGGAGGAAGTTACCGGGTCTGGCTCAGGCCGCGCGGGCGGCTCGAAGGTGGCCAGGCAGTCCAGCACCAGCTGCTCCTGAAGCCTGCGGGAGGTGAGGGGGAGGGTTACTGGGGAGTGGAGAGGGGAGGGGGTTGAAAGAGGCAAGCCATGAAGGGTGACTGACGAGAGGGTGTCAACAGTGGCATACTCACTTGACTAGGGCGGGCTGCAGATGCAGGGGCGTGGTGCCCGCCGTGTTGGGCCGCGAGATGGGCGCGCCAAACTCCAGCAGGTCGAGCACGCTCTCCCAAGCCACGTGCATCTGGCAGGCCGCCAGGTGCAGAGGGGTGTTGCCAAAGGTGTCGGTGACCCCTGCCGAGGCGCCGTACTTGAGGAGGAGGTAGGTGATGGCGGAGTGGCCGCGCGCCGCCGCCAGGAACAGCACAGGCAGCGTGTACAGGTAATCCCGCGTGTACAGGTCAGCGAAGGTGAGGCGTGTGCCCTCGCTGCTCGTGTACGTCACCAGCCGCTCGCGGGGCACGTCAGGGTTCAGCACCAGGAACCTGGAGGTGGCGGACGGGTCCCCCGCACCGCTGTTCGCTTCGTGTCTCCTGCTGGAGGAGGTGGTGCCGGGACGGGCGGCGCCCTCCCAGGTGCAGGGGTGCACGTCGGAGAAGGTGAAGTAGCGGGGCTCGGAGCGGTCCCTCTCCCCGCGGGGCTCCGCCAGCCGAGTGGTGCTGTTCTCCGTGGAAATGACGGGCCGCGGCACCAGCAGCCATGACGCTGACCCCGCCACCGTCAGCCGCACCTGCTGGAAAGAGCGGGAAAAGGGAGGTCAGCATCCGCACCACAGCACCATAACCATCACCAAAAGCAGTAGCAGCACACAACAGCATCCTGGGCACCTACCTGCTGGCTGTCCAGGGAGAAGGACCGCTGCCGCTGGAAGGTCACCTCGCTGGACTTGACCACCGCAGAGTGTCTCCTCTTGTAGGCAGGCTTGTCCCTGCTGGCGGCGGCCTTGTCGGTGACGCCGGGCACCCACGACACCCGCCGCGTAGAGCTGTCCTTCCGCGCCACGCCCTCGTCCCGGGACATTTCGGGCCGCGGGTCCTCCTTGATGATGCTGCGCCCCTCCGCCGTGCCTGGTGACCTGCTCTTCTCCTTCCCTCGCTCTCCGCCACCCGCGCCCCGCCCCGCCGGCGCCGCCGCCGCCGCTGACTGCTCGCTGCCGATCCCCGTCCTCGGCCGCTCCTCAGACGCCCCATTCCGCCAGGGGCGCGCGCCACCCGACACCTTCTTGACAGAGTCGCTGCGGGCCTCCAGGCCGTGCGGCTCCTTCCTGGCGGCGGCGCTCACATCGGCGCGGGAGCGGCCCCGCTCATCGTCCACGCGCGCCGCGTCCCCCACCCCAAACTGACGGGGCAGCGGGCGGGGTCGCAGCCGCACCTCGGGGTCACTGTAGGGGACGGGCGGCGGCACGAAGTGGATGGGCGAGGCTGCCCTTGGGGAGGGCGCGCGGGGACTGCCCCGGTCACACCCCGCCAGCGGGGAGGACGGCCGGGAGAATGGCCTGGGGGAGCCCGAGCGGGGCGAGCAACGCGGAGAACCTCTGGGGGAACCTCGTGGGGAGGCTCTGGGTGAGGAGCGTGGCGACGGAGAGCCCATGAGGGAGCCGTGGCCCGTGTTGAGGGAGCGGCGGTCCACGCTGAGCACGCTGGTGGGGGACACCCGAGGGGACAGGCGCTGCCGCGGCCCCGGGGCGGTGCCCGCTGTGCCTCCGCCACCTCCCAGGGACAGCACGCCCCCCTGTTGGGCTCCACGCCGTACCGCAGCAGCAGCCTCACCACGTCTGTGGCCCCGTGGTCCACGGCCAGGTGCAGGGCGTTGGTGAATACCCCGGGCACGCCGCCCCCGTCTGTGTTGTCGCTGCTCGCCTCGCTACGGTGGTCGAACCTGCCGACACCCGCCGCCTTACTCACCCGCCCGTGCCCTGCGTCCGCGCCTCCCCCGGGGGAATCGCGGGGCAGCTTCCTGGTCCACCGCGACGCCCCCAGGCGAGAAACTATTACAGCTGAAACTTTGCGGCGCGGCGTTGGGGATGGCAGGCTCTGAGACCAGGCCGTCCCGCCGCCCGCCACTTGTCACAGCCACAATGCTCACAACAACACAGCACAACACAACAAGCATCAAGTGAGCACAGTCACACCCCACCTCCCCTCACCTCCACCCTCCCCCCACCACCCACTCACCCACACGACAAACTCGTCCACCCAAAGTTACTGAAAACACTAAAATTATGCAATGACAAGATCATCCATGCGTCTAATGCTCCCCACCCCAGGCACCACCAGGACCCTCCTCCTCCACCACCACCACCACCACCACCACCACCACCACCACCACCACCACCAACACCACCACCAACACCAACAACACCACCAACACCATCACCAGCACCACCACCACCAACACCAACACCACCACCACCACCACCACCACCACCAGCCTCACCTGGATCCGCTACACACCTGGGGCGCCACCTTCAGGATGCCTCTAAACTTATATACATAAAAAAGAAGAAAATAAAGAAAATATTTCCGATTTTTCTTTATCCTTCCCCAATGAAAACATTGCTCGGGGTGTTGTTGCCTCTTTGTCGCGTTGCCCCACCCCGCCCCGCCTGCCCCACACACCCCGCTTCAATGCCTGAAAGACTCAGCTACACAGCACACACAAAACCTTCCCCAGGCACCATTGAACCAGACGCCGCGCCGCCACACGCCAACACAGCACCCTCACCACTCCACACACGCCGCGTCACGAATAACAAACCAGAAAAGCCACACCTGTCAATCACCTTCCTTCATCTATTGCCACACCTGCACTTATTTATATACTTCCTGCTGCACACCTATTCTTTCAACACTTTTACTCCAATCGCATCTGATTCTTCTACACCGTCATCCCTAAACACACCTCCTCATTCCACAACTTCACCCAAATTATAACACACACACACACACACACACACACACACACACACACACACACACACACACACACACACACACACGCAAGAAGTCATAAAATACGTAGAAAATACATTAGATAGAAACCAAAACAAAACTGTTATTCCACACACACACACACACACACACACACACACACACACACACACACACACACACACACACACACACACACACACACACACACACACACACACACACACACACACCTTCACCTCAACACACCTGTCATTCCAAACCTTCACCCCTAAACAAACCTGCTCATTCCACACCTACACCCCTAAACACACCTGCCCGCCATACCTCCATCCCTAAACACACCTGTCCATTCCACGGCCCCCTATCCACACACACACAGAACTGACTGCCGCCCATTTACACACACACCCCAGCCTCACCTGTCTCCCGCCTCACCTCAGCCTTGCGTCGCTCACCTGTCAATGAGTGTCTGGGACTTGCGCAGGAGTATTTCGACGTCTTGAGACACACAGCGGCTCCCGGTATCACACGACCACTTGTCCAGGATGCTCCCGTGTAGGTCAATCTGAGGGCACCACGCTCTCGTCAGGAGAAGGAGGAGGAAGAGGAGTGGAAGGGGAGAGATACATAACAGGAGAATAGAGGAGTGAGAGGATGAGGTACAAAAGAATATGAAGAGGAGGAGGAGAAGGAGGAAATATATAACAGGAGAATAAAGGTGTATGATAGAAGTGAAAGAAAAAATAGGAGAAGGGGGAAGAAAATAAAGAAGGAAGGAAGGAAGGAGAAGATAGCAGAAAAGGAACATAAACGAGAGGCAGAGGATCAAAAGTAGAGGAGGAAACAAAGAGAGGAGTAAGACAAGAAAGAAAAACAAAAAAATAATGAAATAAAACAAGAGAAAAAAAGAGAGGAAATTAAATGGATTGACTGATTATAATTGATAGGTTGACTGAAGAAGATAGACAAAAAAATGGAGGAAACAAGAGAAAAACAAGATAACAGAAAAGGAAAGGAGAAGAAAAAAAGGACGGATGAAAGCAAAGAGACGGAAGATGAAAGAAAGACGATGAAAGAGAATAGAGAAGCAAATGAAGAAGAAATAAAGGATAAGAGGAGGAGGAGAAAAAAAAGAAAAGAAGTGGAGAGAGGAAAAGTGAGAGGGAGGAATAGAGACGAACAAACAAGTCAAGTTGAGGAAGAGAAGAAAAGTTAAAGGAGGAGGAGGAGAAGAAGAGGAATAGGAGAGGAAAGAAGGAAGCAACGAAGGAACGAAGGAACGAAGGAAGGAAGGTAGGAAGGAAGAAAGGAAGGAAGGCAAGGAGAGAAGACGGATAAAACTCAAGAGACGAACGGAAATTTAAAAGATGAAGGAGGAAGAGGAGGAGGAGGAGGAGGAAGTGGCAGAAGCAAGGGAGGGAAGAAAAATGAGCACAGAGGATGAGGAGGAGGAGGAGGAAGAAGAGGAGGAAGACGAGGAGGAGGAGATAACGTGGAGATGACTGATGAGGGAGAGGAGGAAGAGAGCAAACAGGAAGAGAGAGAGAGAAAGAGACAAACTCGATGAAGAGAAGAGAGAGAGAGAGAGAGAGAGAGAGAGAGAGAGAGAGAGAGAGAGAGAGAGAGAGAGAGAGAGAGAGAGAGAGAGAGAGAGAGAGAGAGAGAGAGAGAGTAAAGAGAGAGAGACTGGGGAGAGTTTAAGGGCAAAATGCAAGAGGCTATGAGGTAAGAGAGAGAGAGAGAGAGAGAGAGAGAGAGAGAGAGAGAGAGAGAGAGAGAGAGAGAGAGAGAGAGAGAGAGAGAGAGAGAGAGAGAGAGAAAATAATGAGGTAAGGGATATATGGATGAAAAAAACACTCTCCCTCTCCCTCTCTCTCCCTCTCTCTCTCTCCCTCTCCCCCTCACTCTCCCAGCCACAATTCCTCTTACCTAAGATGCGGAAGTAAGCGGGAAAAAAAGATGTAAAACCTGAAGAGGGAGGGAGGGAGGGAGGGAGGGAGGGAGAGGAGAGGGGGAAAGCAATCTTGAGAGAAAGTGAGAAACTTAGCAAGAGGCGATTAAGAGGAAAGGATTTTCTCACAGTGGCAGAGAAAGAAGGAAGGAAAGGAAAGAAGAAAGGAAGGAGGGAGGGAGGGAGGGAGGGAGGGAGGGAGGGAGGGAGGGAGGGAGGGAAGGAAGGAAAGAAGGAAGGAAGGGGTAAAGAAGTATGGAGGAAAATAAATAAGGAAAGGAGAAGAAAACGAGGATGAAGAAAAGAGAGGATGAGGAGAAGGAGGAGGGAAGAAGGAAGGAAAGGAAGGATGGATGGAAAGAAGGGAGGTAGCGAGATATGGAGGGAGGAAAAATAAACAAGGAGGAAAGAAGATGATAAAGGAAGGAAGGAAGGAAAGAAGGAAGGAAGGATGGATGGAAAGAAGGAAAGGAGGGAGGAAGAATAAGGAATGGAAGGAGGAAGAATAAATAAGGAAAGGAGGAAAATGAGATAAGAAAAAGGATGAGCAAGAGAACATGATAATGAAAAATACGAGGAAAGGAAAAAATGAAGGGAAGATAAGAAGGAATGAAAGAATAAGGAAAGAAGATGAAAGAAAAAGAAAAAGAAAGGATGATTAGAAGGAATATGGGCATTAACGAGAAATGATAGATAGGAAGAAAAGAAAAAAACAAAAAAAGATAGGAAGGGAAAAAAGAGATAACCGGGAAGAGGGAAAAAAGGAAAATGAAGAGGAAAAAGTAGAAGCTGAAGGCTAAATGTAGGAGAGAAAAGGTCAAAGGACAGGCGAAGGAAAAAAGGAGGAAAAAAGGAAGGAGAGGAGGAAATATGATAAAGGAAGAAGGGATAGGAGGGAAGGAAAATATAAAAGGAAAGTAAGGCAAGAAGGAAAAAGAAAATCAGAACGAGGAAGGAAGCGAGAACGAAAAGAGGAGAAATGAAAGGAGGAAGAAGAGGAGAGGAAACATTCAAGGCCGAAGGAAGAAGAAGGGAGAGAAAGAAGGCCAGGAGTAAACGAAGGAAGAGAAGGAATGAGGAAAAGGAAAGGAGGGAAGAAAGGAAGAGAGAGATAAGAAGGAAAAAGATAAAAAAAAAAGACCAAGAGGGAAGAAAGGAAAATAAAAGGGAAAAAAACAGAAAAGGAAGCAAGACTGGGAGAAAACGAACGAAAGAGGGAAAAAGAAAGAAGAGAGAACGAAGGAAAAGAAAAAAATGAGGTTGATTATACAGAGACAAACTGAAGGACGAATGGAGGAAAGGAGTAAAGTGAAGAGGGATGGAAGGAAAGAAAAGAAAAGGAAGGAAAAGAAGGAAGGAAAGGAAGGAAGGAAGGAAGGAAGGAAGGAAATTGAGGGAGGAAGGAAGCATCTTAGTGGAGGTGCGAAGGTGAAAATTGAGTTTCCTTGCATTGGAGAAATTAATGGAGAGAGAGAGAGAGAGAGAGAGAGAGAGAGAGAGAGAGAGAGAGAGAGAGAGAGAGAGAGAGAGAGAGAGAGAGAGAGAGAGAGAGAGAGAGTGGTATATCCTCTACCTCCTTCACCACCACAACTTTCATGACCCAAATATCCATCTATCCACTTTTTTTCCTCCCATCCACTCCACCTCCACCTGACCTGCACCTGGTTAACGTCTAATCCACCTGTTCCACTTGAGTCTAATCCACTGTGATCCACGCAAGCTGGTG